>NC_056735.1:632727965-632922965 GCF_019279795.1 Protopterus annectens | reverse complement strand
TTAAATGAAATAAAAGTCACCCAGGAAAAGCCAGCAAATGCAATATTACCATAAATTATCATAAATGGTTTCCCATCCCAACCAGTTAGGGTCAAAGACCTCAATATAGTCAAAGGTTGTTACTACATTTGCAAAGACACACTTTATAAGTGATTACCTAAACATTGGTCAAACAGCTGGAATGATGGTTATATTGTTCCTGCATTCATAGACTATCCATCTCTGCCTCAAAATAATGCAAAAAAATGAAATAACTAAGACTAAACAATATTTTTTAATTCTATTTTTTAATATATGGCATAGAGTACACCATTCAAAAAGTTAAGCTATTATCTAATTCACTAAAAGAAGTAAGCAATAAAATGGCAAATGCCCTGAAGAATATATCAATCAAAATAATTGCCATCAAGGTAATGACATTACAAAACAGGATAACACACAATTATCAGTTGTCTTTAAAAAAGGTGTATGTAATCTCATCAAAAAACAGAAATGATGCATCTTCTTCCCAAATAATTCAAAATCTATGTCTAGTAAATTTCATCAACCAAAAACTTGGGTACTACAGTATAGGCCTAAGACTTTAAAAACAAAAACTATTTTACATAACATTGGTCATATCGGGTTTTATAATAGGCTTATACAGTGATTTTTCTCTTCATTAAAATTGCTTAATCTATACTTTCCTGGCGGAAAAACTTAGAAGATATGCAAATAAATATAAAGGAAATGTACAAAATAAGCAATTTATTGATGACCCAAAAAGTTTTATGGAGAACTAGAGAACAAGGTAAAAGGAATTGAAAGACCACCAAAAAGAAGAAATAGATGTATTTTGGAGAAGTATTTATGAAGATCCTGTGGAACATAACAAATATGCTAAATGGATAGAAGAAGTAAAAGAAAGAATAAGAAGTTTAAAGGTACAGAATATGAAATGGGATGAAGTAACAGCCAGAGAGATTGAAACAAAGTAAAGAAAAGCCTCTAATTGGAAAACCCCAGGCCCAGATGTAGTACCTAACTTCTGGTTAAAAATATTAATATCTTTGCATGAAGATTTAGCCATGGGTAAGAACTATTTATATGTGCAACCTAAACAGACACCAACCTGGCTAACAACAGGAAAAGCAATGCTCCTACTTAAGGGTGAATCTGAAAGCTACCCTAAAAATTATATACCAGTAACTTGCCTTTTGACAATGCATAAACTTTACACTGGAATTGATGCTGACAGAGTTTATAGTCATTTAGAAGAAAACTCAGTTATGGAATAGAACAAAAGGGCAATAAAAGAAAGTCATATGGAACAAAGAATCATTTGTTGTTCAATAACATCATAGTGGAGAACTGTAAAAAGGGGAAGAATCTAAGTATGGCATGGATTGACTATGAAAAAGCATTTGATAGCATCCCACATTCATGGATAAAAGAGTGCTTAAAAATGTAAAACATACAACCTATACTGACTGACTACATTACAGTGACCATGAAACAGTGGCAGACTACTTTGCAATTAAGCCATGATAAAGGACAAATTATTATCCCAGGGATAAATATTCAATGGGGGATATTCCAGGATGACTCTATGTCACCACTGCTATTGTGTATTGCCCTTAACCCATTAAGTTGTCTACTTAACAGCTTAAGCTATGGCTATAACGTAGCTCCTAAAAAACAACAAAGTGTAAAGACTCATCATCTTTTCTTTGTTGATGATTTAAAACTGTATAGCTCATCAGATAAGGAACTGAAAGCACAACTGCAAGTTGTCAAAACATTTTCAGATGATACAGGAATGTTATCTGGTCTTGATAAATGTACAAAAGTAACCTTTAAAGCAGAAAAACTGCAGCACCAAGAAAACAGCAGTCTGGTACAAGAATGTAACATAAAATAACATGAGCAAGAAGAAGTGTATACATATTTGGGAATTGATGAAGGATCAACAATAAAACATGAACTAATGTGAATAAACCTTAGTAAGGAATACTTTAGAAGACTTAAATTAATCCTGAAAACAGCACAGACATCTAGGAACAAAATTCAAGCTATAAACCAATTTGCTCTTCCTGTCCTAACTTAGGGTTTTGGACTGATTGACTGGTCCCAAAACAAGCTGGATAGATTAGACAGGAAAACAAGATGGATGCTTCATGCTCACCAAATGATTTATAAAAATCAGTGCATACCAAGATTATATATTTCTCATTCTGAAGAAGGGATGGGCTTCCTTGAAATTGATTACATGTATAGATCTGCAATCATGGGACTGCACACATATCCTTTGACCTCACAAGACCCAAATGTAGTGAATATTTTGAAACATGAGGAGAATAAATCTAAGATGGCTTCTCTGCTTAATGTAGAAGAAGCATATTGGCATCAAGCAGGAATGGAAATCAAACCAGAAGTAGATAAAAATCAGGCAGCAAGTGAATGTGCCAAAAAAAACAAAAGAAATAATATAATGAAGGACCAGATGAGAAGGTAAGAAATGTGGAAAATGCATAAATATTGTTGCAAGTACAGAAAACTTCTGGAAGAACCTCATGTTCATTAGGACTGAATGCAGGAATGGTTAAGGAGAGGCGAATTCAAACCAAGAGATGAAAGGTTAATACTGGCATTCCAAGATAGTGGACTACGTACATGTTGGTTTACAAAGTCCATTGAACATGTGGGAGAAACAGACAAATGTAGGTTTTATAAAACAGAATTGGAAACAGTTGCACACCTCATTGGTGTTTGTGACATACTAATTACAGAAGGACTGTATACTGAATGGCATAATAATGTGGCAAGACTGTTGCACTGGGGATTGTGCAAACATTATGGTATTGAAGTGGCTAAAAAACACTGGACACATGAGTCACAGAGCATCATAGAAAATGATGAATTCTACATCACATGGGATCATCCATTACCAAGAGATCAAAAGATAGATGCTAGAAAACCAGATATAGTGGTCGAAGAAAAGAAGACAAAAGTAGCATTGATCATTGAACTCGTCACACCCATTGACTACAGTGTTCTGCATACAGAGAGATGCAAAGTCATAAAATATCAGAATTTGCAGGCAGAAACGAGAGCAATATAGAAGAAAGATACCCAGACAGTTCTAATAGTAGTAGGGCAAAGGGTCTTATAAAAAAGAAACTACAATCATATTTAGATATGCCAATACATATAACCCCATACGAATTGCAGAAGGAGTTATTACTAAGCACATTGAGGGTGCTGTGAAGAACACTTCTGGCTGACATGAAAGATTGTAACAATACTAATTTCATGAACTTTAATTGTACTTTGACATAGGAATGGGGTCCATTCCCATCATGGTATTAGAAACCCAAAAGACTTGGAGAAATTAAAAAAGAGAGAAATGAATGAAAAAAGAAAGAAATTAAATATTAGCAAAAAAACTTTAATTTTTTTTTATTGTAAAAACAAAATAAGCAAAAATTAAAATTTGTACAATAAACATAAATATTATTTTGTCTGTTGTGACACTTAAAAAAATACATAAAGGGAGAATTCCATGCGGTAGAATATTTAAAACAACCAGGTTCATTTCTGTGGTGTGCTTGATGTGAGCAAGACAATATGACTGAGCAATATTCCTAAACAGTAGTGTATTAACTAAATGACTTTGTGTCCTATGATTAATTAAAATTAACAATGAAAAATATTTTCTCATGTAATATCCATCAACAAATAAATAAATACATACATACATACTTGCCTAATGTGTAATTGTGCCATTCACTTTAAAACACCACCTATATTCTAGCTATTCTATATTTAAATTATCCTCTTGTGTTTAAAAGTGCATTCTACTTTTATAAGTATTATATGTGATAATTCAGCATTAGTATAGCGTCTTCTATACAGCATTTTCCTGCTAAAGCACTATATATTCATTTTATGATTATGTCATATATACAAAGTTTTAACAAAATAACATTCATCTAGTCTTAGACATAGACTCAAAAGGCATAAAATACACATTGTTTTAACATGTGATTCAAAACTAATCCATTCATTTAAAATGATTTATTTTGTCATAATAGTTATTCTGTACTTTAGGTATTAAAAACGTGGTACTTTAATTTGCAGTGCTCAATAAAAATGTTAACAAAAAAGCTGACATTGCCTACTTTTTTATTTCTTATCTGATAAAAAAAACTGTTCAGCCTTAAAATTGCACAAAAAAAATTCCAAAATCATCTATCAAAACTTTTAAATAATTAAAACATTCTAGTAATTCATGGATAAATAAAAAAGCTCCCAAAATCTTATAAAAATTGTGCATTTTAAAACTCCAGTAGTGTCCATCTCTGAGTCAAATAAAATCAATTTCTGTTTTATGGCATTTTACACTCCCTTAAAAATAAAATGTATATTTTTTCTGCATTGATAACCTGACTGTTTTGTAAATTTGTTTATTTCAGTAGCTGTTTGTAAAAAAAAAAAAAAAAAAAAAACACTGAACCAGGTAAAAACAATAAAAAAGAATCCCTTACATCACTTAATGATTTAATGATTTACCCATGTTTTCAACCCCAGAACTGTTAGTTCTGGTAAGTTCTGAGCATCTGTGACTAAACAGATTTTGAAAGGATCTCAGCAGGCAATGATGACACAGAAAGCCATCAGTGACAAAAATGTTACATTCTTTAATTGTAGTGATAACTCTGAAACACAGATACAAGAGAGAAAATTTATTTTTACACATGACAGTTCAAAGTGTTTATGCCACTTTTAGCAGAGAAGCAATAAATAGAAACTGTATTTAATGTGCATAAATTGCTGCAGTATCAGAATATATGAGGTATTATGTAGCTTCATTTTTACCTTGCCAGCATGCTCTGTAGCCATCCTTATCAAGGCATTTACACCATGTTCTTTCTTCACATGTTCCAGTCCAGGGGCATTTGGATCAGGAACATTTCCCAAGCCATCTGCTCCGTGGAAATCAACAGCATGTACAGCCTCAGCAAGAAGGGAGGAAGAAGCACCACGGAACACGGGAATCTGCAGGCAATAATACAATAAAATATTTGGAAATTATTTTACAACCCTGAATGCATATTTATGGAAAACAAACTTTAATTGAAATAGCTATACGGGAAAAAGTGCTAGCCAATATCCATGCCAGGATATTCAAAAGTAAGCTTATCTTATATTGATCCTTATAATCACATTGTGGGATATGCAGAAGTTATTAAATAAGGAAGGGATTTGATCCATTTACCCCCCTCACTTACCAGATTAAAAAATATTATAACCAGTGGAAATATACTTGGTGTTAAGATTTTTATTGTAGTCAGAACTGCAGACCCCAAACCTGATAGAAATGACATAAGAATAAAACATTGTTTGCCCAGTCCTTCCTTTAATATTATGTTACATGTTTGCATCCTAGGGTCACATTTCCACCTATCCCAGTTCTTGTATATGTGTATATATGCTATGAATACATACATTGTTCTAAAGTTAATCAGAATCACAAGAATAACATCCACTTTTAAAGGTCCAGATCAACGGTACAACTCAAGTAAATACAGCATAACTCAATGGACAGGATGTCAAAGTGGAAAGAGTGGACAGAAGTCCGTATCTGTCTGTTTGTCCAACCATCCATAATATCTACATCAATGATCTAGCAATCTGTAATTTCATAACCAAGTAGGTAGACATGACTGTGACAGGTAACAAGATGTCAGTAAGTTATGTTACTATGATCAATATACATTCCATGTATACAGATCAGACATAACCCGTAGTGTGACATTTAATTTCAGATTTTACAATACAATTTTCAAATCCCAGAATTAACAAGCACAGCAGGTGTAGCATATAAATACAAAATCTTGGAGGCCATATCAAAGTGGATGCAAACTGTCAGCCTTACTTTTATAGATCATCAAGCACAAAGAGACTGACTCTGGATTTAAGATGTTTTTAGACAAGTGCTTAAGGAAAAAAAGACCCTGTTAAAATAATATTAAAACACGATTATCTTAGCAAAGCCACTATAAAACATTGCACTGGCAGCATCTTAGTACTTCAGTGCTCAAGAATAGTTAGCTTATTCTGCACTCATGATCAACAATCTTGCTAACAGGTGGCAGTAGTAAGTGCAAGGACACCATGTTTTCAAAGTGATCTATTTAAACATGGCACCACATAGACAGTATTGAAGTGTGGCTAGGAAAAAACACGATGTATGTGTAGGAAGGTACAAGTGAGGTGGTTGTAATGAGTTTCTGACATGAAGAGACAAGCTATTCTTTACCTCAGAAGCTTTAGAAATTAATTTATTACAAAAAAGTTATGCTAGTTTATTTCTACTAACTGTCAGGATACTTAGTAATAATTTGGAAGTTTTCAAGGATTAGTCTGACAAAAGTCTGTAGAAATGAAGTGGACAAAAGTCCCTATAATGTAGTTATAGCATGTCCAGTATGGTTTAAAATGTAAATGATAGTCTAAGAGGTTTTAACATCCACTTTACACATGTGCAGGTAATGCTGAGGTACTCATCACTGGGTGGGAAGTTAAGTCAACCTGCTGATAAAGAGGGCTGGTGATTGCTCCTGACTTTGGTACCAGCAACTGAGGTTTGAATAGTATACCTAACAAGTTAGTGCTAGCAGAAATGAGTGAGTGAAGCACCCAAGTACTGCCTCTCATGTCCTAGGGAGACTGAGCTGCTAAGATAATAAGCTAAAGAAAATTGCTATTAACCTTGCACTTTTCACACTGTCCCTAATTTTGTCCTTAGCTTACAAGTCTAGAACAGTACATGATTACTTGAAACTATCTATGTGCATTGAATGTTGAGAGTGGGCAACAACATCAAGCAAGTATGTTAGGAAAGAAACCTCATTGGCAACTTCTGCCCAAAGGCAAGACACCCGGTGACCCATTGCAACACTGCAGTAGCAGCAAAGTAGTCCTGATGAAGTAAAACTGATTGCAAAGAGCATAGGCACATTACCGTGATAAAGGGGACCAGTGGTTATAGAACAGGAGCTCTTGTGGTCAGAAGGTCAGAGTGAGCAAAAAGTACAGCACTCTGAAAACACAAATTGAAAGATTGTATTATTTTTTTTTCCTTTTCTTTTCTTTTCCATGTTGTTTTGGTAGACCTTTACTTCTGCAGCAAGGTGATTCTCTTGAGTCCTTCTCTGCATAGTGCCATTGATTTGCAAAACTTTACCTCTGTGTTTAATACCTTCAGGCTAGAATTTCCCCCAGTGACAAAGACTCCTTGTAATCCCAAGAATTCACTGGAAAATCCAATGTGGAGATGGTACCTGCACACACATTTCCTCCCCCCCCATTCCTTTTTCACCAAACAGACATGAGCAGACTGAGTGTATTCATCTCTTCCTCATGCCAGCTTCAACAGCCTACAGAGCTGCTACCTGAACTTGGGTCGGCTGAGGCATAGTCAAGTCCTTATTAATCAGTAACAAGTGACATGGACAATTCTATTTTGCAGTATCTGAAGTTTAACTTCATTAAGCATAGATGAGAAAACTGAAAGAAGAAGGCCATATTTTATCTATGGCCATATAACTATTTTATTAGTTTATGGCTTCTAAGATAAGCAGCTGATAAGTACTTAAAGAAGTCATCAGTTGTGTATTTAATTTGTAGCTCAGTGGTTCTAGGTGGGAGGAACTGAGATTAGGTTATCATGTTAATGCATGAGTACCTAGAATTTGATCATTTCTATAGTGAATGGTAGCCAAAATACACAGAGTGGGTAATAACTTGCCAATTCATCAGTGCACCTCTGCTAGCCTGGAAAGGATCCAAACAAATCATGGCCTATTTTATCTTATTTGACTAAAAGATTCTAAAAAGCTAATCATGTATCAAGGAATAATGAGATCCATCCATCCATCCATTCATCCATCCATCCCACAACATGTATTTCCCATTTTTGCGCATGGGCCAGGGTGTCACCTCAACAATGACAACCATCTAGACCCAATGTTTACACTGTCAGATGTCTAGCCATGAAGCATTAGTTCTTCCACACCACACACTCACATGCACACTCATACCTATGGCCAATTTAGAATGTCCAATCCAGCTACTGCATGTCTTTGCAATGAAGGAGGAAACCAAAGCACCTTGAGGAAACCAACACAAACAAAGGGAGGACATGCAAACTCTGCACAGAAGGCACCCCAACCAAAAATCAAACTGGGGAGCATCTTGCTGTAAGGTGAGAACAATATCTGCTGTGACACTGTACCACCCCAATTCTGCCTAAATGACTTTTGGATGATAGTAGGATATGAGCTGCTTCTCATCAGCATTCAACTGTCAGCATATAGTGCTTGGGATAATGCAAGAAGTGTCCATTCAGATATTATTAATGAAAACAATGAGGAGAAATGGCCAGAGTATGCAAAATACTAAGGGGTCAGAGATGTATATTCTAGGATGAGCAAGAGGCTGGAAACAATATCCATATTTTAAATAAAATACACCTGCCCAGAAGGTCACTTCAGAACCTGCAGAGAGTGCTGACCTCAAATCCAATGATTTCCACTTCTTCTCTTAATTGTTAAGCACTTTGCAAAGATCAACAAAAACAGCAGGCATAGGCATGTCACTGCTCATATTCTGATAGGTTGTGTCTGGCGTACTGAATAGGGCTGTTAAACTCCTACATCCTTCACTAAAGTCATGAAAGTACGTCCTACTGGAAGTATGAGGCATGATACTATGAATCTTGTCACGTCATAAATTCGGATGTGAATCTCAAAATAACAGCAAACTGTGAAACTCACTGTTATGTTTTCTAAAGTGAATTTGTGGAAGGGAACCTCCCATGCACATGCTACGTATACAGCACAGATGCGTATGTAAACTTACCATAACAGTAGCTATTCTAATAGATCACTGTTGCAGTAACCCAAGCTACTTGGGTTATATCCTGCCTAGGATATTACCACTGTCCAGCTTTCAAAGTTTCAGAGCACTTTCCATGATCCCTAACTGCCAGGTCACAAGCAGAGCCACATAAAGTGGCAGATAGGGTACCAAAAAGCTTCGGAGTTTTCTAACCTAGACAAGGGAGGCCATAGCCTGTAGGAAAGCTGCTAGGAAAGGAAAAAAGCAAAAGTAAACATATGTAATTTTATACACACACACAGACACCATGACAATAAATAAAAAACAAAACAAGGGAGATGGATGGAAGGAGGGAATGGTTACTACAACAGGTGTCTATTAGATTATCTACTGTTATGGTAAGTGTCCTATATTCAACATTAGATCACTGTTGCAGTAGCCTAAGCTAGTTGGGTAGACTACCATAACTTAGGAACATACAGGGAGGAGGAGAAACGTCAAGAAATCGAGAGACACTGGAGAATAGTCCTAGCAAAGCTTTTTCTGGACCTGGAAAACATCCAGTTTGCAATATTTTGTGAAAGCATTTACAGAGGACCAAGTGGCCTCTAGAATACATCTGGAGTACAAATGTTTCCAGAAAGCTACAGAGTGCAGAAGAAGCCAAAGCCCTTATTGAACACACTCTAACCCCCCCAGGAAGTGATTTGTTATGGTAAGAATAGCAAAAGTAAACAGCTTGAGACAACCACCAAAAATTGTCTGCTTTGACACTAGTTTTATTATTTTATCAACTTCATATGAGACAAACGGTCGACTGTCCTTCCAGAAGGATTTAATTCTGCCCAAGTAGTATCTCAGCTGCCTGTTCATCCAGGGTATGTAGGATTCTGTCTCCCTTGTTCTTAAGTTCTGGAAATAATACAGGAAGATTAATAGACTGGTTCAAGGTAAACTCTGAAATCACTTCAAGCATAAAAGAAGTATTTGTTCTCAAGGAAACCCAGTCCTTGTGAAAAACAAATTAGAGTTGATTCACCGCAAGAACTTATAACTCAGACACTTGTTTGTCTTTATGGCTTTTCCCGGTTAGGGGCCGCTACAGCAGAATGCTGGTCCGCTAATGATCAGCAGTCAATTTTTATGATGCCGAGTTGCCAGCCTGACAACCAACCTTCAGCGAAGGCACACTCATTCACACATGTCTTTTGGAGGCCACTCGACCATGGGGAGGACATGCAGACTCCACACAGAAGGCACTCTAGCTGAGAATCGAACAGGAGAACCTCTTGCTGTGAGGCAACAATGCTACCGCTGTACCACTGCGGATCTAACTTATAACTCAGACACTCTTCTTGCAGAATTCAGAGAACTGAATAACACAATTTTCCAAGTCAAGAACAAAAAAATTAGCCTGATGAGCCAGTTCAAATGGAAGAAGTGTTAGCTTTTTAAGCACAAAGCTAAGATTCTCAAGGAGGAGACATCCGTTTTCTAGATGAACAGATATGTAAAACTCCCCTTAAAAACTGCTTGATTTGAAGGCACGTGGGGGGAGATATAACAGAAAACAAGCAGAAATGGCCAAAAGATGTATTTTAATAAATAAGAAAAGCCAGGGGACAATAACACATAAAATCAAGAGTCAGAGGCATCAGGATTTTAACTATGTCCTGGTTCTTAGAATAGCACCAACAACATTTATTTATTTGTATTTTATTTGTCCTTTGATAACCAAGAAATACTGATTGAGCCAATGGCCCTTTTTCAATGAGGCTCAGGAGAAAAGCTCCATAACAGATTCAAAAACATTTACACAGTAGTTGGTGAGTGATTATATACAAGGGCAAAAATCCCCACAGCAGATAAAACACAAACAGATAGAAATGCATTTAGAGAATATTATTAGGATAAATTGTGATCACGAATACAATATTTACTGAAAGTGCAAGACAGTTTCAGAAATGGATGGCCTGTGTCAAGTAAACTAATACATAGTTAGTCAAAATATTGACTATATTTCTAATAATATGTGGAGGTGAAAAATAATAGAATATTCTGCTGTCAAAATAGAGTAATAGAATGAGATGAAGAAGAGTTATGACTAGGACGGAAAGTTAAGGACATGGAAAGAGAGTTCATTATTATTAGAAAGATGAGGATGTTATGGAAAGAGATAAGACAGGAAAATAAATAGTAGTAAGTGTTGGCTGAAGGGATGAAGAGCAGATCTCTTCCACGTACACATATAAGATTTTCTAGTAACAGGTTTCTTAGCCACCTATAGTAGTATCTGATGCATGTCCTCAGAAAAAAGTTAACTAAAAAATATTAGAACTCTATCATCCAGGTAGACAACAGAAGTATTTTAAGAACAGAATGTAACACACAATCTTTGCCTTTTGTGAATAATCCGTCCTGTAGGGAAGCTTGTGGTAATTACCCTTAGCCAATTTCCAAAGAAGGGAGAAACACTGTTAACTGGACCAAAGGGATGTCACCACCACTACCTTTGGAGAATCTATATGGCTCTTTAGAAGAACCCTTGATATCAATAGGAAGGGTAGAAAAGCATTCATAAACATTTTCATTCATGGGAATGGCAAGGCATTTGCCTTACAAACCTGCTTGCAAGGAATCCTGCTGCAGAATTTTTTTAACTGTCTGGAAAGGAAAGAGGCTCACAGATCATGTTGTGCTAATCTCCATAGTTGGATCAATTCCTGGAAGACCCACAGGTGCAATTTCCATTTCTGAGAGTCTGTCCTGGTCCAGTTCGGCTTGTCTGCTACAATATTTTGTTCTGCCAGAATATGTATGATCTGTAGGGTCAATTAGAGTTGTTTTTACCACCTCCCAGGTCATCACGGTAAGCTACCCCAATGTTTACTTATGTTCCACATCACTCTGGAGTTACAGACTTTGCACTTTAATCCATTTTGATATAGGCTCCCCCAAGCAATATCCATAGCATTTGTTGAAACAGACTAAACAGAAGGTGTAAGGGAGAAGGAGAGACCTGGGTTGAGAGAGAACTGGTCCACCTACCACAATACCTCCCTTCTCACAATCCCTAGTACTGGAATCTGAAAAGATAAGGAGTGCTGATGCTGTGACCAGACTGTCCTTAGGTACCAGTGAATTTATTTTGCATGTGAAGTCTAGCCAGTGGAGCCAAGGTAATCATAGAAGTCATAAAACACACAATCCTGAGAAAGTCCTTGGCAAATGTTAGTGAGTGGTTGGAAAAGCTCAGGAAGATCTTCTGTCCAGTGGAAGAAAAGCTCTTCCTAGGGAAGCATCCAGAAGGCATCCCAGAAAAACAATTCTGTATGAAGGGATGAGTGAAGATTTCTGTAACTTCGAAACCCCAGACAGAGCAGGAGTTTGTTGACACATGACAGAGAATCCTGACAATTGAAAAAAGTGACTGCAAGTACAAGATGACTGTTCAGTTATGAAAAGATGTGAATGTCTTAAAGTCTGGAGTAAGCAATTACCCGGAGCCAGATACTTCATAAATACTATTGATGCAAAGGGTAAGACAGATAAAGAAAATCTTAAGAAATATCAGAAATCTTTGCCAATAGGAATGCGATGATAAACATCTTTTAAGTATAATGTTACCATGAAACTTTGTTAAGGAAGAAGAGGTAACAAGATTTCTATGGATAACATTTTAGACTTTAAGACCTTGACAAAAAGATTGAGAAAGCAGAGATTTAGAACTGGTCTCCAAGTTCCCTCTTTCAATGGCACTAGAACAATCCTTGAGTAAACCTTTGCCCATCTGATCTGAGGGCACTAGTCAATGACGGTTGGTGAGTTCAAATCAAAGGGGGGATGCAGAAGACAGCTGAATGAATGGAACCAACTAGAAAGGGGTGGGTACAACAAGAAGGGGTGGGGCTACATTACAGTGGGATCAACCTGATCATGCTTCCAGGAGTAAAATAATAATAGATTTGTGTTAGTTTAATTTTTTGCTGCACAGACATCAGTCGCAGTTTGTATGCCTACCCCCATACACATTAGTTTTAGAAAGCCAGAATTACAGCAGTAAATGGCAGGGCCAGTCACTTCATTCTCACACTGACATAGCCCCCCCTCCCAATTACCTACCAAAAATATCTACTTTGAACCTAGAAAGTTAAAAAAAATAGAAAAAAAAGGTGGTTTGACCTTGCCAGCATCAGTAATAATGTTTTCATAACTGTATTGAATTGATCCATGCAAACAGTTTGCATTCTATCTTGTTTCAGCCAAATACACATTAGTCCTGCAAAGCCATAATTATTACACCAAAGTTACAGTGCCAAACAATTTATCCACAAACAGCCATCATATCAATTGATGACCTAAAGTATCTGCTTTGACCATGCCAGGATTAAAACAAAACTAGTAAAGATTGCATTAATTTACTCTATTGCACAGGAACAATAGTTACATGCTTGTATGATAGCTGATTTTACCCAAATACACATTAATCTTACAACGCAGGTCAACTCATTTTATTCACAAACAACCCCCATTACCTAACTAAAGTAGCTGCTTTTTACCCTGTCAGGATTAAAGTAAAAATAATAATAACAGTTGGGTTCCATACTTGCATTACTTTCATTTTATTGACAGTAACATTAGTCAGAGTTTGGGCATGCCAGCCAAATGGGCATTTCATTTTATTTATTTTACTTTTGTTTACCCGGGTTTCTGCAACCAGCTTTAGTTGAAAAAAAAACCTTTATAGCATATGTCCAGGGAGAAAAGGTCACGGTGGTGCAGCGGTAGCGGTGTTGCTTCACAGCAAGAGGTTCTCCCGTTCAATTATCGGTTGGAGTGCCTTCTGTGTGGAGTCTGCATGTCCTCCCCACAGTCGAGTGGCATTCGAAAGGCATGAGTAGAATGGGTGTGGCTTGGCTGAAGGTTGGGCATTGAGCCGGCACCTCGGCACCCATAAAAAATCTACTGCTAATCATTAGCAGACCGGAGTTCCGCTGTGGCGACCCCTAACCAGGAAAAGCCGAAAGAAGAACAGCAACAACATTAAACAAACATTCAGTATATACACAAACACATATGAAATAACATGCATTAAGAATTACTCAAACTTGCTAATTATTTTACATTCCTCTTAAAATAAAGACAGAAAAGTATTACAGTTTTGCAAATCTGGAAATACAACAACAGTAAACATTAGGGACAGTTGTTTCTTTCACACATAGCCCCAGTCTCCATTGCCTACTCTACCCAAAGTATCTGATTTGATCTTGAAAAGTTAAAAACCAAAACAACAACAAAAAGATGACACTGTCATTAAGGTAAGTATTATTTGTTTCACATAAACAATAGTCATAGTTCAGAGCTTGTGGTCGATCTTACTTCACCCAAATGTACATTACTCTTGCAAAGCAAACTAGAATTGCAGTCATTCTATTCACACATAGGCATTGCCCCCATCCCAACTGCCTATGCAGAGAATCTGCTTTGAGCCTACAAGGTTTAAAATAATGAAAATAAAAGACCATGGTTACATTACTGTATTTCTTTCAGATCACATAGCCAGGAACTTGCATGTGATCTTACTTCAGTTCACCCACACATACTTTACTCATGCAAGAGCAGAGTTTGCTTCAAGAACAAAACATTCACAAACCATCCTAATGTATCTATTAGGTTAAATAAAAACATGTCATCCACAAATGCCCCCCCCCCCAGAAGACACTGCATACCCAGTATCTCTTTGATACCCACCATGATTTTATATTAAAAAAAAAGAAAGTCAACACCGCCCAAAACATACAGACCATTAGCATCTGGTTAACATGACATGTGCATTATGTTAAAAAAAAGGAAATCATCGACAGTCCCCAAAACACATTGCCCACCTATATCTGGTTAACCCGGCCAGGATATTATATTAAAGAAAAGGCCATCAACAGCCCCCAAAATACACAGACCACTAGAATCTAGTTGACCCTGCCAGTGTATTATGTTAAAAAAGAAAATCATCAACAGTCCCCAAAACACACGGCCTACCTATATCTGATTAATCCTGTCAGGATATTATATTAAAAAAAGGCCATCAACAGCCCCCAAAATACACAGACCACTAGAATCTAGTTGACCCTGCCAGTGTATTATGTTAAAAAAGGAAATCATCAACAGTCCCCAAAACACACGGCCTACCTATATCTGATTAATCCTGTCAGGATATTATATTAAAAAAGGCCATCAACAGCCCCCAAAATACACAGATGACTAGAATCCTAGAATCTGGTTGACCCTGCCAGTGTATTATGTTAAAAAAGAAAATCATTATCAGTCCCCAAAACACATTGCTTCTCTATATCTGGTTAACCCTGCAAGGATATTATATTAAAAAAAGAAAGTCATCAACAGCCCCCAAATCACACAGACCACTAGAATCTGGTTGACCCTGCTAGTGTATTACATTAATAAAAGAAAATCATCAACAGTCTCCAAAATGCATTGCCGCCCTAGTATCTGTTAACCTTGCCATAAAAAAAAAAACAAAAAAAGAAAGTCATCAACAGCCCCTAAAACACACAGACCACTAGTATCTGGCTAACCCTGCCAGAAAAAAAATGGAGAAAGCATCTGGTTGACCCTGCCAGGGAAAGAAAAAGAAGAACTTACCTTAAACACTAATCCGATCGCTGTCTCTCCACTCTCTCTCTCTCTCTCAACTAAAGTATGGGAAGAGAACGCAAGAAAAGCAAGACTAATCAGCAGCCACATCACATATTCAGATTACGTGACAGGCTGCTGACTTCATACTCCTGTCAGCTTCCTACTTCTTGTGGTTAAAACCGCAATGACTTTTGGGCATCTTCATTATCAGACTTCTTAGGAGCAGGAAGCTGGCTATCAGGCATGCTGCAAGCTGTTAATTCATGAACACCTATGTGATGTGAAATGTCACACCTCTAGAACCCTAGAACACTCATCCTTGAATTCGGCAACATTTTTCTGAAGATAAACAAATGTAAATGTTTTGTGGAAAGTAAAAGCTATTTAAACTGTACACATAGCAATGTTATCAATACATATAATTTACAGTGGTAACAGCCACTCCATTCATAGTTTTTTCATAAATACTATAATACATTATAATGCAGAAAACCCAGAATTACGTTTTTTGCTAAACATTCACAAGCATATTATCATGTCTTGAAAACTGTACAATCTAGACATATATTGTTATAAGACTTTTGTTAACCATATATAAGCTTTCACATAAAAGCCAGAAGTTCTTCTTTGAGTATGTGCTTATTGAGATATTAACATACATATGAAAATGCATGCTTAATTGTATAAGTAGCTGTTACACCCCAACACTTGCTCAGTAATCAAGGAGCCTCAATCCTTACCACTGGCAACAATGGGGGACATACACACTGGAAGAATGACAAGTACATACACAGTAAAGTGCAATGTCCCTTAAGAGCACACAGAGACCACATTCAGTCTGGGGCTGGTTTCTCCTTCTTTCTCCAGATCCCCAATAAGACTCCCAACTGGCACAGCTATAGGGTTCAGATCTCAGCCGAGTGGCCAAGCAAACACTTCCAGCATCCTCTCTGTTCAACCAGTGCTTTGTGTCCCAGCCCAAGTAGCTGACACACACACACACTTTGAGATTTGATTTATATACAAGCACATGTACACACCTTGGAAGGCTGGCACAGGTATACTAGCTATCCTCACTTTTGTTCAGACTGCAAGGTAGTTTCAGCTGCCACCAGTCAACTCTTTATCAGCTACTTAAGGCCCTTAAGGCTAGAAGTGCCAGACAGCAGGCTCTGGGCACTACCAGCTGGTGTATTCTCTCACCCCTCTAGCTCTCCCTCAGGGGTCCACTCTCTGTACAGTAACACTTTGTCCCAGTATACAGATTCCCCTTTCCCTTGAAAATCAAGTGCCTCATTGGCTATCTCCCTCAGGCTTGTAACATAGGGTCTGTGAGCTGAGCCTGCCTCAACTCTCTCTTTGTAACCTTTCCCAGCTCCCCTTCCACAGGAATTCTGGCACCCTCTCACAGCACTGCCTTACTGTCAGGCTGGGTACTGCTACTCACCTCTGCCCTTGCAGTCATTCTGTCAAAGGGAACATCAGTACCCACCAGCAGCTGTGGCTCACCTTCAGTCTCACTGCTACAGGGTAGCTCTCTCCCTGAAGTAATCACCTCACCAGTCCTGGCTGCAAGTGTGGGGTTTGTCTGGGACTCGCCCATGCTACCAGACCCATATGTTTGTCTCCAAGCCTGACTGAGTGTAACTGCATGCACACACGGTACTGCATTACCAAAATCCTTCCCTATCAGGACATCTGCAGGGATATCCTCAAACACACCTACATGCTTGCTTCCTTTTCCACCCTCCCAGTCAAGGTGAACCCTAGCCAAAGGTATTTGGAATGGGGGTTCCTCCTAAAGCTCTGACTGGAGTAGACATCCCAAGCAATTAGTGCTCCTCTTTAACCATTGCAGCCCTCACAATGGTTATGTCAGAGGCTGTGTCTCTCTTAGCAGTGGTCTGTTGCCCATTTACTAAGATAGGATATAACCTCTTGTGGTAGTTTGGTACCTTTGTTGTCTTGAGACAACTTACTGCTGGCATTTTGTCATTCCCACTTACTGGCACTCACACCTTTTGTTCCCTTCCTTGCCTCCATGGACATCTATGTGCTACATGGCCCCACCTGTTGCATTTAAAACATTTAACCCTGGGCCCTGAACATGTACCTGGACTAGTAGCTTCCCCTGCTACTGGCGGACTCTGTTGCGGCAGTCTGGGCTGCCCACCATGGGTTCTTTTAGACCCATAAGCAGCACTGAGTGTCCCTTTCCTGTGCAGTGATGCCCTACTTGCTAGGTATCAGCCTCTGTTCTTCCCAAACTCATCTGCAGTACTGCATTGTCTTTCAGCTAACCAGATTCTCATGTCCTCAGGCAAAGTGCTAAGGGTTTGTTCCCTCACCAAATGGTCTGCCAACCCTTCAAAAGTGGTGACCTGACATCCACTCACTCACCAATGAAAATAAGTGCTTAACTCAGCAATATATTCACACACACTTTCATCTGCCTTGTGTCTATGCTCATGAAACTTTTTCCTATAAGCTTCAGGTGTTAAAGCATTCTAAAAGACAGTTTTTTTACAATATTATAACTCAAGCATTCAGTATCAGGCAACTTAGAGAGAGCAGTTACAGCTTTACCATGGAGTAGGGGGAGGTGCAGGAACCATACCCAGAGCCATTGCTCAACATTATACTGTTTACATACCCTTTCAAACATATGAATGAAACTATCAAAATTATCCCCCTCTGTAAATTGTGGAAGAAATTTACTGACCTTTATTGCTTATAGGGTTCAGTTACTCCCTCCCCCATAACTTCCATGACTCTGGTGATCAGTCAGCCTCTCCTTTTCATGTTGCCTCTGCCTCTCCTTCTCCTAAGCCTCTAGACATCACAGTTTCTCATTTTCCTCAGCCTCTAGTTGTCTCAGTTTCTCATTTTCCTCAGCATCAAGACATCTCAGTTTCTCATTTTCCACTGCCTCTAGACATTTCAGTTTCTCTGCTGCTTCTATTTCCAAATGTTTGGCCTCCAGCTCAAGTCCCTTTAACTCCAGACAGATTTTTTAAGTCCTCTGTGGAAAGATTGAACTGTCCATTTTCTGAATGTTGAACATCTCCAATGCCAGTCTGGTTGTCTTCCTGGTTGCTGACTGTGATGCAGCTGTGCCCAAAGCTTCAATCATTTCTGCCATAGTCAGATTGGCATGCACCAGTCCTTTAGCCTGACACATCTCAGCCAACTGGCTCTTTGTCAGCTTGCCATACTCCTCTGCTGACATACTTGCCTGCTCTCCCTGACTAACTAAGCTAACAAAAAAATAAAATAATTGTGATATGAAACTGAATGTTCACTGCGTGGCTGATTCAGAATACAATCACCTTCAGTGACCACTCTACATAGGCTACAGGAATTCAATATCTGCACCACAAGCCAATTAATATGTGATGTGGCTACCCCACCACTGCCAACTAATTAATATGTGATATGGATATCCCACCACTGTCCACCAATTAATATGTGACACCCCAACACTGGCTCAGTAATCAAGGAGCCTCAATCCTCACAACTGGCAACAGTGGGGGTATGTACACACTGGGAGGATGACAAGTATACACACAGTGAAGTGCACAATTTCCCTAAAAAGAGAGAGCACAGTCAGTCTGGGGCTGGTTTCTCCCTCTTTCTCAAGATCCCCAAAAACACTCCCCACTGGCACAGCTACAGGGTTGAGATCTCAGCTGAGTGGCCAAGCAAAGACCTCCAGCTCCCTTTCTGTCCAACCAGTGCTTTGTGTCCCTGCCCAAGTAGCTGACACACACACATTTTGAAATTTAATTTATATACAAGCACACGTACACACCTTGGGAAGGCTGACACAGGCTTACTAGCTATGCCCCCTTTTGTCCAGACTGCAAGGTAGTTTCAGGTGCTACCAGCCAACTCTTTATCAGCTACTTAAGGCCCTTAACAAAGGGTGTCGATTCCTACAGTGTAATTTTACTTTTAATCCAAAGGGTAGTCTGACCAAGGAAATAGAAATGCAAGTACACTAAGAGCTTATATATGTCTTACAAATATCAGCCACAAAGATAGGTTTAAATATATTTAATAATAAATAATAAAAGAACAAGACAATACTCAGTAAATCAACACAGTAACTTCAGAGTTCAAAATCACAGGAAATATTTTAAAACAACATTGCAGGACAGTCTCAAATAAATATGGAAAACATCTAAACTAATCTTTACTATATTCCTATTTATATCTAGAAGGAATACTATGCCCTAAATCTTACTTACAGCAAGGCAAGTGCAGATGGTGATGATGAGTGGATGTTCTTGCTAGGTCTAAGACAAAATACAAAATGCACAGTCTCTCTCTGAGAGAGTTCTTAAATTAATATCAAATATTACTGCTGGGTTAACTTAGATGACATCACTTTTTGTCACCTGACCAGTTACTAGGTAAAACCGAAACTAACAGAATTTAACATCTCTGTGTGAAAAATACATATCTCTCAGATGTTTGCAGAGCTTGGAAGTTGTAATACAATGAAACATTTTTACATTTTAAACATAGTAATTTTCTTTCAGGAGAATACAAAAACTTCTAGCTCTAGACATTTTGTCTGCTACACTGAAACTGAGAGAGAACTTTTATAGCACAATTGTAAAACAATTTAATTTCAACTTATTTTCTTGAAGTTTTGCAAGTTAACCCTTTTATGTTTACATTTCTACTGTTAAAACATACATTTGCACAGGTATATAGTTTATATGCATTTCTGTTCTAAGTCAGCAGGGTATGCTGTGGTTACATTTTAGCTCAGTACATAACATACAGTTCTGTATAAATCATATCAATATTCACAAATGACATATAACTATTTGTAAAATTCCAGATTGATGGGCTGGCAGGTTCTCATTTTGTTACATTTCTATATAAATCATATTAATATTCTCAAATGACAGAATTATTTACAAAATTCCAGCTAGCTGGGCTGGCAGTATTTCCCTTGTGTCACACCCCCCCAAAAAAAACTCAAGCTAGTTTTTCAAGTGACCCTTGAGAAAAGATGCTTGAGAGGGTTGACTATCTGGGGTTACCTTACCCCATTCCCTGTCTTGACACTCCAGCTGCCTTGTCATTGTTGACCCCAGTACAGTGCTGCACTGTCCCTTCACATGCCTGCAATCCTAGGCTCCACCATTACAATTTGGGATTTTCCTGGCTCACTCCCTGTAGCCATAGACCCCCTTCAGACTCCTCTTGCCTTATACTGCAGATACTTAGCACAAGGGCCTCTCTGTCATGGTAAGGTTTCATCATGTTATCATGGTACAGTTTGTGCACCTGCCTCCTGCCTGGCAGTTCCACCATGTAGTTAACATCAATGACCTTCCTTACCATCTTGTAAGGTCCCTGCCAAGCTGCCTGCAGCTTGTTGTGTCTGACAGAAATGAGAACTATTACCTGCTACCATATAGCATACTCTCTAGCTTGAGCATTCCTGTCATACCAGACCTTTTTCTGATGTTTAGCTTCTGCCAGGTTTTCCTGGGCCAAACCCATGAGTTTCCTGAGCCTAGTCCTAAGGTTTAGGACATATGCCACAACAGACTCCTTGTGAGAATCACACTTATCCTCCCACTCATCTCAAATCAAATCTAGAGGTCCCCTCATCCTATGCCCATACAAAAACTCAAAGGGTGAAAAACCTGTGGATTCCTGTGACACCTCTCTCTAAGCAAACAAATGAAGCAAATATTTGTCCCATTCCCTCTTAAACTGGTCTGCAAATGCCAGTAGCATGGACTTGAGTGTAGAGTTTAACCTCTCAACAAGACCATTAGTCTGAGGATGGTAGGAGGTGGTCTATAGGTGCTTCACCCCACAATGCTTCCAGAGACAAGCCAGCAGTTCTGGCATGAAATTGGCACCACTGTCAGCAGTATTTCTTTTGGGAAATCTACCCTGCTGAAAATCTCTAACAAAGCATTTTCTGCCTCAATGGAGGATAGAGCCACCACTTCAGGGTATCTGGTAGCATAATCTACTACCACTAGGATATACTTTTTCCCTGTGGAACTTGGGGAACTCATAGGCCCCACAATAGCCATAGTTACCATCTGAAATGGCTCCTCAATCACAAGCAAAAGCATCAAAGGAGCTTTCACCTTGTCTCCTGCCTTTTCTACCTTTTGGCACTGCTCACAGGTCCTGCAGTGCCCTGTTACATCTCTGGAAATCCCAGGCCAATAAAAGTTCTGCATAATACATCTCTTTGTATGTTGTATGGCCATATGAACTGCAAAGGGAATATCATGGGCTATGGCTAGCAGTGGCAGACAGTAGGCTCTGGGCACTACAAAGTGGTGCATTCTCTCACCCTCTCACCCTCCCTCAGGGGTTCACTCTCTATGCAGTCACCCTTTGTCCCAGTATACAGATTCCTCTTTCCCTTGAGAATCACGTGCCTCACTGGCTACCTCCATCAGGCCTTGTACTGCAGGGTCTGAGAGCAGAGCCTGTCTCAGCTCTCTTTTTAACCCTTCCCAGCTCCCCTTCCACAGGAAGTCTGGCATCCACTGACAGCAGTGCCTCACTGTCAGCCTGGGTGCTACTACTCACCTCTGCCCTTGCAGTCACTCTGTCCAAGGGAACATCAATACCCAAAAGCAGCTGTGGCTCATCCTCACTCTCACTGCTACAGGGTAGCTCTCTCCTTGAAGTAATCACCTCACTAGTCCTGGCTGCAAGTGTGCAGTCTGTCTGGGACTCACCCAGGCTACCAGGCCCTTTATGCTTGCCTCCAAGCCTGACTACATGTAACTGCATGCACACAGAGTACTGTATTACCAAAATCATTCCCTATCAGGGCATCTGCAGGGATATCCTCAAACACACCTACTTGCTTGCTTCCCTTTCCACCCTCCCAGTCAAGGTGAACCCTAGCCAAAGGTATTTGGCATGTGGTCCCTCCTAAAGCTCTGACTGGAGTAGACATCCTAAGCAATTAGTGCTCCTCTTTAACCATTGCAGCCCTCACAATAGTTATGTCAGAGGCTGTGTCTCTCTTAGCAGTGGCCTGTTGCCAATTTACTAAGATATGCTACAACCTCTTGTGGTAGTTTGGCACCATTGTTGTCTCGAGACAACTTCATGCTGGCATTTTGTCATTCACACTTACTGGCTCTCCCACCTTTTGTTCCCTGTCTTGCCTCCATGGACATCTATATGGTACATGGCCCCACTGGCTGCATTTAAAACATTTAACCCTTGGCTTTGGATGTGTACCTGGACTAGTGGCTTCCCCTGCTACTGGCGGACTCTGTTGGGGCGCCCACCATGGGTTCCCTTAGACTCATGAGCAGCACTGAGTGTCCCTTCCCTGTGCAGTGATGCACTGCTTGCTAGGTATAGGTCTCTGTTCTTCCCCAACTCATCTGCAGCACTGCATTGTCTATCAGCTAACCAGATTCTCATGTGCTCAGGAAAAGTGCTAAGGGTTTGTTCCCTCATCAAAAGGACTGCTAACCCTTCAGAAGTGGTGACCTGACATCCACTCACCCACCTATGAATATAAGTGCTTAGTTCAGCAATAAATTCACACACACTTTCATCTGCCTTGCATCTATGTTCACAAAACCTTTTCCTATAAGCTTCAGGTGTTAAAGCATTCTAAAAGATAGTTTTTTACAACATAGGTATAGCAGTTACAGCTTTATCATTGAGTAACGGGGGCAGGAACTGCACCCAGAGTCCTTGCTTAACATTATACTGTTTACATACCCTTTCAAACATATGAATGAAACTATCAAAATTATCCCCCTCTGTAAATTGTGGAAGAAATTTACTGACCTTTATTGCTACTGGGGATTGGTTGCTCCCTTCCCCATTACCTTTATGACTCCAGCGATGAGTCAGCCTCTCCTTTTCATATTGCCTCTTCCCCTCCTTCTCCTTAGCTTCTAGACATCATAGTTTCTCATCTTCCTCAGCCTCTAGATGTCTCAGTTTCTCATTTTCCTCAGTGTTAAGACATCTCAATTTCTCAATTTCCTCAGTCTCTAAACGTCTCAGTCTCTCTGCTACTTCTGTTTCCAAATGCTTGACCTCCAGCTCAAGTCCCTTTAACTCCACATGGATTTTTAAGACCTCTGTGGAAAGGTCAAACTGTCCATTTTCTGAGAGTTGTACATCTCCAAGACCAGCCTGGTTGTCCTCTTCATTGCTAGTCTGTGATGCAGCTGAGCCCAAAGCTTCAATCATTATTGCCTTAGTCAGGTTGGCATGCACCCATCCTTTTGCCTGACACATCTCAGCCAAGTGGCTCTTTGTCAGCTTGCCATACTCCTCTGCTGACATGCTTGCCTGCTTCCCCTGACTAACTAAGCTAACAAAAAAATAAAATAATTGTAATGTGAAACTCTTAATGTTTACTGCCTGGCTGAGAGCACAAACACCTTCAGTGACCACTGTACATAGGCTACAGGAATACAATATCCACACCCATGCCTGTTTCTCACTGCATCAGCACCATCCATGTATGTATCTCACTGCATCAGTACCACCCATGCCTGTGTCTCACTGCAGCAGAACTACCCATGCCTGTGTCTCACTGCATCAGCACCATCTCTTTACATAAGCACTATCCATGCCTGTGTCTCACTGCATCAGTACCACCCATGCTTGTGTCTCACTTCATCAACACCATCCCACTACATAAGCACCATCCATGCCCATGTCTCACTGCATCAACATCACCCATGCCTGTGTCTCAATGCATCAGCACTATCCATGTCTTTGTCTCACTGCAGCAGGACATGTTCCTGCATCTCTCTGCATCAGCACCATCTATGCCTGTGTCTCACTGCATCAGTACCACCTATGCCTGTGTCTCACTGCATCAGCACAATCCATGCCTGTGTCTCACTTCCTCAGCAACATCCATGCCTTTCCACTACATCAGCCCCATCCATGCCTGTGTCTCACTGCATCAGTACGACCCATGCCTGTATCTCACTGAAGCAACACCACCCATGCCTGTTTCTCACTGCATTAGCACAATTTCACTACATAAGCACCATCCATGCCTGTGTCTGACTGCATCAGCACCACCCATGCCTGTGTCTCACTGCAGCATCACCACCTATGCATGTGTCTCACTGCATCAGCACCATTCACACCTGTGTATCACTGCATCAGCACCATCCATGCCTGTGTCTCATTGTATCAGCACCACATATTACTGCATCTCACTGCATCAGCATCTTCCATGACTGTGTCTCATTGTATCAGCACCACATATTACTGCATCTCACTGCATCAGCACCATCTATGCCTGTATACCACTGTATCAGCACCACCACTACAAGCCAATTAATATGTGATGTGGCTATCCCACCACTGCCAACCAATTAATATGTGATGAGGCTATCCCACAACTGTCCACCATTTAATATCTGACACCTCAACACTGGCTCAGTAATAAAGGATCCTCAATACTCACCACTGGCAACAGTGGGGGATGTACACACTGGGAGGATGACAAGTACAAACACAGTAAAGTGCAATTTCTCTATAAAGAGAGACTACAGTCAGTCTGGGGCTGGTTTCTCCCTCTTTCTCCAAATCCCCAATAAGACTCCCCACTGGCACAGTATAGGGTTGATATCTCAGCTGAGTGGCCAAGCTAAGACCTCCAGCACCCCCTCTGTCCAACCAGTGTTTCGTGCCCCTGCTCAAGTAGCTCACACACACACACACACACACACACACACACACACACACACACACACACACACACACACACTTTGAGATTTTATTTATATACAAGCACACATACACACCCGGGGAAGGCTGGCACTAGCTATGCCGCCTTTTGCCCAGGCTGTAAGGTAGTTCCAGCTGCCACCATC
The DNA here is from genome assembly GCF_019279795.1 of Protopterus annectens. Classification (NCBI taxonomy): domain Eukaryota; kingdom Metazoa; phylum Chordata; order Ceratodontiformes; family Protopteridae; genus Protopterus; species Protopterus annectens. Next base: position 632,897,559 of record NC_056735.1, on the reverse strand, counting down.
CAACTCTTTATCAGCTGCTTAAGGCCCTTAACAACTGGTGCCCAATCCAACTGTGTAATGTTACTATTAATCCAAAGGGTAGTCTGACCAAGCAAAGCTATTGGAGTGGCCTGTACAGTGTCACCAAATAGATATGCAAGTACTTTAAGAGCTTAAATATGTTTCACAAATATCAGCCACAATGATAGGTTTAAATATATTTAATAAATAAAAAATGAACAAGACAATACTCAGTAAATCAACACAGTAATTTCAGAGTTTAAAATCACAGGAAATATTTAAAACAACATTGCAGAGCAGTCTCAAATAAATACAGAAAACATCTAATCTAATCTTTACTATATTCCTATCTATATCTAAAAGAGATATTATGCCCTAAATCTTACTTACAGCAAGGCAAGTACAGATGGTGATGATGATTGGATGTTCTTGATAGGCCCAAAGCAAAATACAAAATGCACAGTCTCTCTGTGAGAGAGTTCCTAAATTAATATCAAATATTACTGCTGTGTTAACTTGGATGACATCACTTTTTGTCACCTGACTTCAGTTCCCAGGGTAAAACTGAAACTAGCAGAATTTATCATCTCTGTGTGAAAAATACATATCTCTCAGATGTTTGCAGAGCTTGGAAGTCGTAACACAATAAAGCACTTTTACATTTTAAACCTAATAATTACTTCTCTTTCTAGACATTACAAAATCTTCTAGCTCTAGACATTGTGTCTGCTACACTGAAACTGGGAGAACTTTTTTAAAACAATTTATTTTCAACTTATTTTCTTGAAGTTTTGCAAGTTAACCATTTTATGTTCTAGTTTCTACTGTTAAAACATACATTTGCACAGGCATATAGTTTATATGCATTTCTGTTCTAAGTCAGCAGGGCATGCTCTCGTTACATTTTAGCTCAGTACATAACATACAGTTCTCTATAAAGCATATCAATATTCACAAATGACATATAACTATTTGCAAAATTCCAGATAGCTGGGGTGGCAGTGTCTCCTTTTGTTACATTTCTATATAAATCATATTAATATTCTCAAATGACATAGAATTACTTACAAAATTCCAGCTAGCTTGGCTGGCAGTATTTCCCTTGTGTCACAGCAACAATATAAATAAGAGCGAACATCTCTAAAGATGTGCATCTTACAGTGCAAATAGCAATTGCAGTTTTCTCCAATAACATTTATTGTTTCACCGGATCCCTTACAGTAGTTTGTAAGTCACTTGCCTTTTTTTCTAAAGAATTAAATACATTTGGAAATATTGCTTATTTTCATAATTACTAACAAACAACAAGTAGTATCTCCAGTATAGTGTGATGGAAATAGATATTGATAATTAATCTTCCTGTCTTCTACCATGGCATTTCACATCATACTCTTCAATAATAGGCAGATCTTTCAGTTATGAAAATATAAGAATAAATATGAACATTAAGTGACAAACAGTGATCAATTTCTCTGCTGCGTGAAATCCTTGCTTACAAATCTTAGTGCTATTTTGTTAATAACTCTTTGCCCTTTCTAATACTGCCTAATATTACTTGGTAAGAGACTCATTTAAATAATCCAAACCCAAAAAAGTTCAGATCGCTATAAAGAGCTATGGGTGTTAACTTCAACTATAGAAAAAAGGGGCTATAGGCTTAAAACAGTTAAGAAAACATCCTCTAAAAACTGAAAAACAGGAGAGACAGCTGCAGGCTATGAAATATTCTGTTGCAAGAAATCATATTACTTTTGCTGGATAATAGGGATTTAATTCTGTTCCCACTAAAATGCCTCTTTCATTTTAGTTAAGGTCTCAGAAAAAAATAACACTTTCCTCAGAATCAAATGTATTAAAATGGCAAGATATTTTGTCAGCTTAGTTAGTGAATGTCCACATAATACCCAAACAGCTTCTCCACTCTTAACATTGTGCCAGACGGGTTACAATTGTGTGAAATATGACTGGAAATCATTTGGTGAACAGAAGTAGCATGCTTACACAAACAGTTTATGCTGCAAAAATCCAGTGCTACTTACCAGGTGAAGAAAGTATAATGTATTATCAATAAGTAGTGGTGTACAAGAAAGTGGCATAGAAGTAAGCAAAAGCATTTTTTTCTGTAAAATGAAATAGACGCTTCCACAATAAACAGTTAGGGTGTTGTGACTGGTGAATTATTTCTTCACACAATACTTGAGAAATTACACTGCCTGGACAATATTTTAACAACCTCACCACTTCCACTCTGACTACCTGATGGTTACTGAAGAATATGACATATTGTAGCAGTGACTGGGTGGTTTAACTTCAACCAGGTACTAGCAGTTCTTCAAATATTTTATTATATAACTGGAACAAGCTGGAGTGTATTTAAATAGGGATGTCAGAATCGGGATGATTGCTGGATGTATGTTGGAACAGGGATAATGTACAGAGTGATGTAATGCTCGGGAATGTAATCCCAGGAAATGATGAAGACAATGCATTCAGTGTGTATTTTCAGAAATGTTGGCTATGAAAACGTCAGCTTGGGGGGAGAAGCCTTAACCCAGTATGACAGCACTGTAACTGCTAATCTCAAGCAGCAATAAGGGAATATATGATAATACTCCAGATTAAGTAAATGATTGTGGTTGACAATTAAACTGCTTGCTTGATAGGTTTGGAAGGGGGAAGCCTTGTCACAATACTCCACTGTATCAACCCCATGGCATTGAGAACTTTTCCACAAAATAGCAGGGATTAACAAACCAAATGCTTACCAGATCTCATGCTAGATCCCATCCATCCATCCTCAACCCCTTTTCCCATTTTGCACATGGGGTTGCGGTGTCACTTCCACAGTGACAATCATCTCAAGCCAAATTATACACCTCCAGGTAACTAGTCCTGCCGCACACTAAAACCTTAAGTAGTACTAAATTTTAAAATGAATATGCTGACAGCCCCAATTCAGGTGCTAACAAGCATGACTTAAATTAAGATACTCAGTTCAAAGAACAAGGAAGATATTTGAAAAAATGAGCCAGAATGACAGCCTCTATTGAGGCTACAATGTCCATGCAAGAAACAGAACTTCAGGATTTGCAAGCAACCACCCAAGATCGATAGAAATAACATGAACGCTCCATTGCTAAATGAATGACATTGAGAAATGTGTTAAATGAATGATGGACAAACGTTAGCAAGAAATACGCTAAGAATGCACAGACTGTCTGACAGGTTGGACTGAGTGAGTACCATAACATTTTTGGAGGAATGATGGACAAACGTTAGCAAGAAATACACTAAGAATGCACAGACTGTCTGAAAGGCTGGACTGAGTGAATACCATAACATTTTCGCAGGACTCTGGAACAACACTGTGCTATAGGCATAAGAAGTCCTGTCTATGATTCAGATGACCTGCATTCAAACAGTAGTTCAGGTGCTGGTGGAGATATGTAGGCATGGCTGGGAGTCAGAGGTTGACATTGGTTCACCAATCTTTGGAGGAAGTGGTGGTCTAGTTGAATGCCACCCACCAACAAACAGAGGCTTGCAGATGACAAGAATACAACCAGAAACTGACGACATAAAATTGGCACTACAAAGACAGTGATGGTAACTTTCATAGTGTGTGTTTATAGAGAATGGACACATCTGCAGGAAAGAGCAGTGTATGTCTTCACTATAATGTGAGTGGTCACATCAGTCAGCTGGAGGTGAGACTGGGTTCAAAACAGAATTATCCCAACAGCCTTTCTCTGATATATATAGTGGACATCAGAAAAAGAAGACTGCCATGTAGTTCCTCAGACTGAGGACAATTAAGATTTATCCTGAAACATTAATGACCAAAGTCTTGGGGACCATGAACCGAAACCCTGAGGCCTTAGGCCCAAACTACTGCATAGCTGTCTTGATAATTTTCTAACTAGCTAACAATCTCTCAGTAATGACAAGCCCCCTCAAACACACACACACACACACACACACACACACACACACACACACACACACACACACGCACACACACAAACACGCACACACACACACACACACATACACATTCTCACTAGGAATGAATGGGCTCAAGATCTTTAAGGCAGGGAATGATGGGTGACAGGCAAAGAGGGGGAAATGTATACAAAATGTGGAAAGCTCTGTCAAAAGATCTTCATCTCATCTTTGAACCCCCCCCCTTTATTATCAAGGGGTACACTGGGACCTGATACCACATGCTAATTATTGTACTAAGGTAATACAAATCATTTTCAAGAAGCTAAACCTTAGTTTATAAGCAGAAACTGCTATAAGCAGCCAGCAAGGCGAAATTGTTCTTGCTAAAGTACTGACTAGTCTGCCTTTTTCATTAATACTCTAATGAATTTATTTAGAAAGGAAAGATTCTGTCGCTAAATGCTTCAAAATTGGGCAGCCCACTCTGCTGAAGTTTCTGGCAATTCTGGTAATGAAAAGTTAAAATTCCATCAGAGTTTATATTTCCAAGGGTTGCAATGGAATAGTACAAAGTAATAGTCTTGCTGGAGGAGATTATGGACTCCAATCAGAAGAAGACCAGGCAGAGCACAACAACTCAAAAGCGCCAGTAGGAAGATCCAAGAAGTTTACCAAGCCTGGAAAGCTTACAGATACTCAGGCAGCACACTGTTCAACAACCTTCTATCTTAACAATGCATGCCATCAATGTATAGAAGGAATGAGCCCTACTAAACTGCCAAAGATTTCATCATGCCAACTGTTTCAAGTTCCCATAAAGGACATCTGAGAAGTCATTGCAACTGATGCAATGCAGAAGATTGAAATACAATAGGTATGTCAGTCTAAGGACATTTCAAGTAATAAAGATCCACTTCATGAGAAGAAAAGCCTTAAATGAAGTAGACCAGACACTAAAGCAGAAATAAATATACATTATTCAACTGTCTTTTCTTATCCATGAATGTGGAATGATTGCTAATAGGACTCTTTTTTTTTTTTTATACTCTGATCAAGTGCAGAGGAAATGCTTGCTAGTGGCTATTTTTTTAAGTATCACAACATATCAGATAAGCTAATTTACAAGCAATCAGTGAGGGTTTCAACTACAGAATTGTAAAGATTTGTTAAAGACTAGAAATTTGGACATGCAACTTCAAGTCCTATGTACCCCTATTCAAAAGACATGGTAAAGAAATTATCCAAATGGTAAGAAAAAAAACTAAAGAAAGAAGGGAAGCTGTCCATGCAACCCTAATGGGTCTCAGAAACATGCAGCTCGAGGGTAGTCATTGTACCTACTGATAGGAGGGCAACTTAACAACAGTATTACCAAGGATATCTAAACTACTGAAACCAGAATGGAATATAGCAATGTGCATCAAGAATCCAGAAGAGAAAAGCAATATAAAAGAGAAGCAATATCTTGGAACAACTGCACTAGATCTGCAAAAATTACAACCAGGGCATATAATAAGTAGCAAGATTAGAAAGTGATTTTAGTACTGAGCACAAGAAACAAAACCAACTTACATCTTGCATATTTTATACTAAAAATAATTGTACGTACTCTAGAAACTGCAGATACCTTGACAAATAACCAGAGTTTACCAAAACTAAATATGATACAAATGCGGAACAGTAAGAAAAGCTGAGCCAGGCACAAGTAGCTTAGGGTAAAGATGGAAAACAACTTTAGAGAGCCTATTACTTCAAAACTGTTTCTTAATGTAATGACTGATATAGATCTCTCATAGACATATGAAATAGGCTCAGCACAATACATAAACAGAACAGGGTTACAAATATTAAGCTAACACTTTCTGAAATATTTAAACTATTTAAATAGCTATACCTCTGCATGGTAGAGGATGAGTTTCAAATCAGGGTTGGTGTAATGGTCAAGGTGTTTACCTCATAGACAAAAAATACAAGGTTTGATTCTCACTAAGGAAAACTAACTAGACTTAAATAGTTCACCAGAACAGCTAGCCTCTACTTACAGACTGGGATTTGGTATAATGGTTAAGGTGTTTACCTCACTTACCAGAGGTACAGAGTTTGATTCATACATACAAGACAGACAGTCTAACTAAACAAAGAGAATTGTCAGGATATCCCATGCAGTCCATGCAGGGTTGCCACCTTTTCAAATGGCCAAAGTGGGACATTTTCGGGAAAAACATCAGATTTTACAGGCCGACACATACCCACGGTCAGTACAAAGGATAGAACTTAACTTTTTTGCCTAAATAATAACTTATTCTTGTAGCATTTTAGTTGCTTATTCTGTTTCTTATAACATTTAGGTATTTTAGATACAAAATAACTGTTTTATGCAACTATTACATACAATATAGGACATAATTATGTCCTACAATCTCAGGACATTTGCCATTTTTAATATTTTTTGTCAGGACACAACTGCCCAAAGAGGGACTGTCCCTCGCAAAGTGGGACAAGTGGTAACTCTAAGTCCATGTGTAGCAGTGTTAAGTATCATGCTTTAAGTGTAAGTGGTTTGGACAACACAGACTGTCCCGATAGCTAAATGTAATAGATCAAGCAGCAACAGCCCAAAAATTAGAAGCATTTACTGTGATACAAGCCTCACCTTGAAAACCCTCAACCTCTGGCAAGAGGTGTGACATGCACAATAAATGTACCTTCTCTTCTTTTGTGAATACTGAGCAAAAGGATGCATTTAGCAGCCCTGTTTTTTTTTCTCTCTCTCTCTGTCCAAATTCAGTCCATTTTTTAACCCTAAATATCCATTCCTTTATCTTTCTTCACCCCTTATATGTCTATAAAATGTCTTATCGCCCTTCATGGTGGGATTGGCTATGTTATTCTGTGTTCATGGCTTTGCTTTTCTGGCTGTTCATCTGGTTCCTTCAACTTCATTTGCAACATTTATCAACCTACTTTTCAATCTTCTTACTCTTCCTGTAGTCTTTACTTATCTGCCACCTTCTAGACATAATTAAAGTGGCACAAAGATTGTTTCCTTTTACTTAGTTTACTAATATTTCATACCATATGTCTAGGCTTAATTGTTCTGTAATGGCAGTTTTGATGTAACTCTTTTCTTTCACCTTACTTTCATATTTATTAAAGTTTTCTCATGTGCTGTCTCACTTTGTCATAGTCTGCCATCCCCAAGTCCAGATCCTTTGGTTTTTATTTGCTTAAATCTGTATTCAAGTTGATGGTGAACCACAATGTTTGGTGATCACTTTTTCCACAATATACCCCCTGCTGAGGTCCTGCATTTTCTCCATTAAGAACCACCAGGTCTAATAATGTTGTTTCATAAACAGGCTCCAGTACTTACTCTGAGGTACACCCATGAAGCTTGTAAAGAATTATCCTGTTCTTGCATGTGAATAATGGCAGGCTGATTCAATTTACACCTGGTATAATAAACTTCACATTAACAGTGTCTCCTCTTTCTTTGTCATCCTGAAGATACAGTCTATCACTTTTTCTTCTTTTTGTTCTCACTCTGAATAGGAATTCTATTTGTTATCCTTGTCATTTAGGTCTCACTTGTGGCTCAGTGTCTCTTGATGATTGCTTTTATGTTATGTTATTCTGGTACCTTTTCTTATACATTTGATTATGTCTCCTCATATTTTCATCCACTCTGTCCCTCTTATATACCGTCTATCATAGAATGTTTACCTCCAGTCAGCTTACCATGTACCATATTTCTGTAATTGATACAACACTTAATACATTGTTCCTCCATCAATACCTTTAGTTCACCTTTTTATCAGTCTTTGAGTACTGGCACTGATTATCTTCTGTTCATGTTTTGATTTGGCAATTTTTACCTTAGTGATGTGTGCATTGTTTTTCACTTGTCCCCCATTAACCATTTATTACTTACTCTTTCCTGCTAATGGTGCTAACTTGGTGGTTTATATATGGCGGTTTCCTGGATCCTTCATAGTGTACCCCAACTAGTTTAAATATTTGCTAACAAAACCTGTATGCTTTTGTTTCTTCCCATGTTGCAAACTAATCTGTCTTTTTTTCTGAATAGGCAGAAATTTAAAGAATGTGGCCATATGTGCCAGAGGGTATCAATAAATTATCTAAATGCTGGAAGTGTTGTAAATAAGTGCACACAACAAGAGTACTGGATTCAGGAACACCATCCTGACAAAATAACTGTATTAGAATCATGGCTGAAACATGATGACAGTGTACACTGCTAATTATTTACTATGGTAACCATGGTAACATGATGACAGTATACACTGTTAAACATTTACTCTGGTAACCATGTAACTTGATGGCAGTGTACACTGCTAATCATTTACTCTGGTAACCATGCTAACATGATGACAGTGTACACTGCTAATCATTTACTCTGGTAGCCATGTTTTTCCCAGCCTAAGGTGTTGTACAAGGGCAGGTGGTGCATGGTCACTGCATTTAGCAAAACATATTAAAGCCCAACTAGTGGCTCCTCAAATGTCACTAAACTTGAGCCTAACAGTCTGACGTGTATACTTATGTCCAAATGGCAGATATCTTAAATGGTCAGTGTGATTAACGACCCACCAGACATTTCAGGAAAAAATGTGTTGCTAAATTAATACAATAAAAAAATTCTGCTAACACACCAGAAAGAAATATTTAGTCTTACATGGAGACATTAACATTCACTGGGATCAGCTCAGAAAAAAACCCTCAAAAATAGGATCTATATTACAACATTGAACTCACAGGAGTTCGAACGTTGTAATATCGAACCCAAAAGTCCAAAATACAAAAATAGCGAAGCCACAGCAGACTGCTTTTTTCCCCAGGGAAAAAAATCGGTGGGCCGTTTTCAGGGCTTTGCTATTTCCTCCACTGTGGTGTGATCTCAGAGTTGGTATATTTAAGTATGGGAGTGTGTCGGGCACAGCCCCCCCACGTTGGGGGATGTGAGGGGGTGAAACCCCCCACTTTAGTTTAAGTTTCAAGTGCAAGTGTTTTTTTTTTAATAGAACAATGATTTTTTTTCCCCTGGGAAAAAAATCACTCTTCTGTGTTTTCGTAATTATTGCATTTAGAACTTCATGGTTCGATATTACAACATTCAAACTCCTATGAGTTCGACGTTGTAATATAGACCCTCAAAAATACACTAGACTCTCACAAACTTGTCATCAGTTTTACTCACCAAAAGTCCACTTCCCACTTTTGTAGTGTCCATTGCATGCTAGCTACTTTACCACTGTCTCTTCAAAAAGTCATGCTCTATTGTCACATGTAGATTTTTAAGAAGCAGCAGTGAATCATCCTTACTACTTCAACTGACGTCTGAAACTTGTGCCTTGTGAAGTACTGTAGCATAGTTACAAAATACATACTAAATGCCTTACTGTTATTAGAAAGTTTTTTTTTTCCTAGGTAAGTAGATAAACAAAGAATCATCTTCAAGAATGACTAAATACCGTTGCTAAAGTCATCATGGGCAACAAAAGAGCTTGGAAAACATTAAAATGTTTGAATTCACATTACTGTTGGTTGGCATTTTATACTACAAGAAACCTATGCAAAAATGCTACAAAAAGCCAAAAACTGAATACCTGTTAGTGGATCCTAATTGTTTATGGATTAAGCTTTGAGTAAGGCAGCTTTACATATTTAAAATTTAGCACATCAGTCATATTGTTTGCATACACCATTTCCACCTACTTTATCAGACACCTCAAAGACTATTAAATCTTGTTTTTCTTGTCACTCATCCAAGCCTTCCCAACTAGAATTTTACCTAAAAAAATTATACTTTTCTCACTTTAGACCAGTAACCATACAACAGGTCAATAAATAGCTATGGAAACTACTAAATGATGGTTCTGCCAGATCAGACTCATTCCCAAGTTAAATCCAATGATAACATCTTAGCTGTACCTCTCCAGTGTCCCATCAATCTGTCAATGCCCTCCAGTCTTTTTTCTGAGCAGTAGACATCACAGTAGACATCTTGCACAGTAAGACAAGGCAGCCGCCTCCCACTCATTATTTTGTATAATACAATCTCTCATCTATCACCTTTATTAAAAATCTTGAGAGACAACAAGCACTTTGCAGCTGCCACCCTGCCGAAATTCACATGGCCTTCAAAGCAAACAGCAGCACAGCTTCAGGAAAGGGCACAGTGCCCAGACTACCACTCCCATTCTCACGCCATAGTACATTGCTGATTGTAAGCTAACCACTCTCATCTTTACTGTCATAACTAAAGCATCTGATTTGGTCCATCACCTTAACAGGATATTACAAACAGCTGCAATTATTTGAAATTCAGAACTTTAATTAAGGATTACACAATTCAGTCCTATACTTGCATTTTTTAAAGATTGTGGCTAGCCACAATTTCTTATTTCTCCATAACCATAATGACATATCACTTTTTTAACTTATACATCTCTTCACATTTTTTCAGCACAATATGTGCAATATCTACATAGCTCTCACATACCTATTATTAAAAAGGTATATGCCTAAAATTTCAACATTTTCTGAAACTGTATAGATGCTGTGTTGTAAAAAAATGTTATATTTTATAAATATAGGATTTGCAAATATAACTTTGTCATACAGCTGTCTACTTTACTTAGTTACATAAAGTACATCTTACCCAATGACTTTCATGCATAGCTTTGCTGTATAAACTAATTTTTCGGTGTCTGAACTATGGATAGTTCATTCAATGCAACTGTTACTAATTTATTTATTTATTTATTTATTTATTTATTTATTGCATTTGTTGAACGGGAAAGTCCACTGGGCCAAGAAGAGCCCATTTTCAGTGGAGGCCCGAGGAGAAAAGCTCCACAGAATTATATAATTACAATGCAGTAGTAATACATACATAAGTAAAAGAAACAATCTTGATACATAGAATGAGTAGAAGATAATTTGAAAAGAAAAAATAGGACATTGTCTTTGCTATAATTACATTATCATAAAAAGAATTTGAGTAAAAAAGTACATAGTAATTCCTTTAATTACATACAAAAGATTCCCACTATTTGTGACAGTTAAACTGTGTAAAGTGTGGGAAGGAAGTTATGTGCTGGGAAATTATGGTGGAGTACAAACAGAAAAATCCTTAGTGAATTGCAACAAACTGTGAATATAGTTGTTAGATATTATGAATTTAAGGTTGAAATTAATTATGTTGTAAATATGTTGAAAGAAAAAGCTTGCTTAAATGCAGAAACAGAGTTTAGTAATATGTGATCAGCAACCATACTAAATGACTGTGGCTTAAAAAAATAAGGAACTTGCTTATAAGTGTATTACACACACATCAAGAAAGCTGAACTTCTTACAGACATGACAAGAATGTAATCTGCTTTCACTGGACAACAGGACATGCTTTTCTAAGAAAGTTTAAAAATGTGCTTTTCTAATCCACAAGGCGTTTTCTTGAAGACAGTTTACTTATCAGCATTTGCACAAGAACAGATGTGTTAGCATTTGGGTCATCAAGGCAGTATCTTTCCAAAACCAAGAGGGTGTGTGTTTAACTAAAATATGTATAAAAAGTCTGTATTAAATCTAATTATGTTAGAGGTATGGTAAGGACACAAGTCCTGAGGTAAATGTTATATCTCTCACATCATCTGTACTATATGAGAAGTAAAGTTGGAACAGTACTTTTAAGCTGCAACGTTTGTCCAGTTTGGTTTATTATAAAAGTTATTGGTTACTGCTCTTAAAGACAGGTGCTGCAAAGTATATTCTCTCATCAGTGTATATTCTGCAAGTTTCTGTATGTGACAGACTGTGAATGCAAATATAACCAGACTTTGAATTTTAGCAGAATCCAGCCAGCAAATCCCACAGCAAGAGCAAGCAGTAAGAAGCAGTAAGCAGAGAGCTCTATATATTTTTTCAATAATAAGAGAAGAAATTCAGGTGTTGGGGTTGTTAGGTGGGGTACAGGGGCATAGCTAGTGAGAGGAAAAATGTAGTTTGAGGAATTTTTTGAAGGAAGCAGGATTATTGATTGATCTGAGTGGGGGAGGGAGATTATTCCATAACTTGGAGACAGAATGAGAGTACAGCATTTGGCCAGCTGAGAGTTTAGGTTTCTGAATGGATAATAACATTTTGTTTTCATACCTGAGATGGCGATTTGGGTGGTAAGTGATCAGTATGGATGCGATGGAAGGGCAGGTTTCAGGTTGAAAGATTATCTTGTGGGCTTTAGTTACTTGTATGTAACTAAGGTGGTGAGAGGATTCAAACCACTTTAGTTTATGGAGAGATAAGGAGTGGTGGTTGGAATATTTTGCACTGGTAGCAAATTTAGCCACTTTGTTGTAACAAATGTCCAACTTCTTTTTTAAGGAGGATTGGAGGTTGGTGAGTATAGGGGCTCCATATAGAAGAGTAGGAAGTAGGAAGGATGAGGCCAAGGTTTTTTTGCAGAGAGACTGAGGAAATATTTGTGCCTATATAAGGCACCCAGTCTTTGATGTGTTTTTTTTTATGTTATTGTGGGGGTGAAGGTCAAAAGTTAACTTGTCATCAATGATGACCCCTAGCAGTTTGGTACTAGGGACAACTTCAATGATAGTGTTATTTTGGGCACTTACGGTGAATTGAGTTTTGTTAATAGGGCTAGATTTTGTAGAGGTAAATAGTAATAGTTTTGTTTTATTGGGGTTAAGGGCTAGGTGATTATGGGATATCTAGTGCTCTGTGGAGGTAAATGCTTCTTGGGTAAGAAGTTGTAGTTCTGTGACAGATTTTTGAGGAGCAGACGATGGTAGAGTCATCAGCATATTGGATGACTGTACTGTGTGTAAGAGTATTATGAAAGTTATTGACAAATATGATGAAAAGGAGGGGACCCAGAATTGAGCCTTGAGGAACTCCTGTTTTAGTATTAATAAATGGGAAGGAGGAGTGCTGCCACCTAGTGGATTGCTGCCTGTTGCTGAGATAGTTGGTAAACCACTGTATGGTGGAGGGAGATAGGTTAAGGCTGGAGAGTTTAATAATTAGTAGAGAGTGGGAGATGGTGTCAAATGCCTTAGATAAATCCAGAAAGTGAGCAGAGACTAAGGAGCCAGCATCGCAAGCTCTGTTTACTGTGTCTAAGAAGGATAAGAGGGTTGTGTTTGTGCTGTGTCCAGGTATGAATCCGTGTTGAGTGGGGGAAAGCAATTGGTGTTTTACTAGATGCCTTGAGAGGTGGGAGTGGATGCATTTCTCTAATATTTTAGAGATGGGGGAAAGAATGGCAATGGGGCAGAAATTAGAGATGTCAGGGTTATTGCCTTCTTTGTGAGGAGGGATGACAAAAGTTTTCTTCCAGATATTTGGTACACATGATTCTTTAATGGACCCGTTTAGGAGAATGCTGATTGGATAAGTGATGGAGAGGGCTGCCATTTTTAAATATTCTGCAGGTAAGTTGTCGGGGGCATTTGTGCAGGGTTTTAGTTTATAAAGAAACTTCTGAATGGTGGCTGTGGGAATGGGTGATAGTGAGAATGTCATTAGGGGATTTGAAGGGTTAAGATTTGGTGGTGTTCCTAATGGGTCTGTATTGGTGAGAGGGAAGGTAGTTGTAAGTTTGGCGATGATATCTATAAAGTATGTGTTGAAGAGTGAGGCTAGTTCAGAGGAAGTTTTTTCTGGGTTTGGGCATGGGGTGCTATTTGTTCCTGGGTGGAGGAGGGTGTTAATTGCTCCCCAGAATTTTTGTGGATTTTGTTTATGCTGGCCTTGGAAGGTTTGTATGTATTCTTTCTTGTTTTTAACAACTAATTTTTTTAGCCTGATTCTGAAGTTGTTTATATTTCATGAGATTGGTGGGAGGTTTGTTTTTTTGCCAAGTTTTCCAGGCTTTGTCTCTGGATAACATGACTTGCTTTGTGTTCTTAGCTAGCCAGGAAGCATGTTTAACTTTGACTCTTTTTAATCTGAGAGAAGCAAGACTATTTAGAGTCCTGAGGAATGTGGAGTTAAAGAAATCCACAGCTTCGTTAAGAGGGAAGTATTTCAGTGAGCTCCAGTTTAGTTTTTTCAGGATGTCATTGAGGGTGTTTTGGGAGAAGTGGTATAGATCTCTGGTATACCTTAATTGGTGATTGTTAGGTATAGAGGTGGGCTTATGGGTTATGAATGCTGGAGCATGGTCACTAATGCTGGGAAGGAGAGTGCCTGAGGAAGAAATGTTATCAGGATCAGAAACCAGGATCCAATCCAAGGTGGAGCCATTGTTTCCATTTTTGCCAGGTCTGGTGATGTCGGAGATTAGCTGGGAGTTTATAAAGGAGTTTTTATTGGTGATATCTAGCCAGTTGATGTTAACGTCACCTAGAATGATAGCTTCATTTTTTACATTATTGCTAGTCCAGGCTAAAATGTCTTCAAGAACTGGAGCATTGTTGCCGGGGGGTATGTATATGACTATGATGCAAAGGCTTTTGCAGTTATTGAGTTTAAGGAAGGAAACTAGTAGGTCAACTGAGGGAAAGGAGGGAATGAGTTTGGTATATGGAATAACAGTGTAAGTGCTTGGGAATAGTAATCTTTAATCTTTAATAATTTATTTAATAATTTAAATAATTAACCAATTAAATAAATAAATAATTTAATAATCTATTTAATCTTTAATCTTTAATAATAGTAATTTTGTACTCACCTTTGGGCTTGGGTGTTTGGAATAGTTTAATTATCAGGTTAACAAATGCAATAAATCAAAGTATTTTTAACCCCTAGTACATGGCTAATTAGCTAACTGTTGGTAAAATACAGTATGGCTGGAAATCTTTAGGACAGGGTCTGCCTGCAACTGCATTACCCTCCTTACTTGAAGCAAATAAAAAAATCTGACTTCCTGATCTCTCTCTCTCTTTTCTTATTTTGTAAAATAATTTTATTTAAATAAAACAATGACCAAGACACAAAAAATAAAGGATGGAAAAGACACAATGTGGCATTAGGCACCCCTGGTGGCAAATGTTCCACTTGGTGCAAAACTTATGTATTGCTGTCAAGTTGTACAAATTGCATTGCTAAGAAAAACAGGCTCTGCTATTCAAGTTTAAGACTTCTCATTTATGATGAGTTTTTTTATGCTGGCTCTCCATAACTTCATCATAACTACAAAGGCTTATCCATGTTTTTTTTTTTACCTGAATTTAGTGAAGGCTAATATAAAGGCTAATACAAATAAATGGTATAAAATGAGTTGTAGCAAATAATAAGTAGCACATTTCAAAGTCATCTGCTGACCACTGTCTGTATGGACCAGATAACATAAGAACCCACAGCAGAGGCCATGAAAAGACTTCTGAAATCTGTCTTTAACTCCTTAGTCATAAAGTGCAAAGAGCATGGCCAAAGGTTGATTGCCAAGGTATGGCTAAAACCAAGACAGGTTAGGTAGACAGCTGTGGGCCCAGAGGCTCAGAGTGTCAGAAGATAAAGTCAGTCTGCCGAAACTGTCTTTGTCCAGCAGAAGGGTAGTCAGTTGGAGTCTATATGGTTTGTGCTGAAAAGAAAAGATAATGTGACAGTCAGTTTTAGACTACTTTGACACAAAATTAGATTATTCTGGGGAAAATCTACTAGGGCTGTCTATATTCTTTGATGTAGGATGTATACAGACTTGGGGCTTCCTGCCTATTAAACTCACATCCTTTACAAGCCATTCTAAGCCTCAAGAAAAACATAGACTAGCCCATATGCAAGAGCTCATGTTGAATCTCTTGAAAGGAAGGGCTATCCATGCAAGATCTAGCAGAATCAGAAGACTTATTTTTCCTGTCAGTGCAGATATCCCATTGCCCAAAACAATGTCATTTTACTTCAGGCTAAAGAAATAAGAGGGTAGGGAAGCTGATGAAGTTCTCTGATGCTGAGACCTCACAGAAGCAGATCTACATCCATTTTGTGCAGCAAGAACAGTTCAGATAGCTGAAGATAAACTGCCTGAATTAACTTTCATTGTCGTAGCACAAAGGCATGGCAGATATCATTGCTGCCTCATAGCACTCAGTTCTCCAATTCAGTTCTTGGTTAAGGTGCCTTCTGTCTGTGTGTGCAACCTTTGGTTGATTGGCATCCCATCCTGAATAAGTTTTTCTGCCTAGTGCCCACTGAGTGCCAAGATATTCACCAGTTCCTCTCCAATTCTGAATCAAATATAGCAGGTACTAAACAATGGCTGAAAATATATCTCAAATAAATCAGAAGACTGAAAGTTTGACTTCCTCAATTTCAATATTTTATATAGTGCCATAATGAAACATGTATATTTATAGAATTAGCCTAGATATTCATGCCCCAAATTTCCCAATTATCAATGTAAACTGGTTAGAATGGCTTTTGTATATACCTGTGACTTAGAACATCTACAAACTACCCCTGTCCATAAGGGCCACAGATGGCAAGTCAGGGGTGAATTTTCAATTTCCCATCCATTAGTCCAAACTGCATTTGAATAAGCTTAGGGAAGAACTCTGTTTCACATGAATGAGGAGTCTGTTCCAGAAAAAGGGGTAATCATAGAAACATATATTAATCCTTCTGACATGTTTTGTTTATGTCACAGATGAGGTTTAGAGTCTTAGATCAGGTAATTCTAAAGCTGTTTGTTTTTCAAATATGTAGCAGATCCATCAGTGCCAGATCAGAGAATGTCTTGCAGGTTAGCATAGATTGCCCCACAGTAGTCTGTAGGAAACTGAGTACAGGGACAGGGCTTTCAGGTCATATGCATAGGACATATTACGTCCACCCTGTATTCTTTTAATGAGGAACCTCTATGGCTGCACCAGTTGTTGCAAATGCCTAGTCAGGTGCATGCCGAAGGGTGCATTGCATGTGATTATTTGTTCAATGAGGGCTGAGCATAGTGGGACTATGATCTCCTTAGATCCAGATGCCATGCCCTTACTTATAAGTTGTGCCATGGAGAAGGGTTTTCTAACTAGCATGGACACATGGTGATCAAAGTTTATGTTACTGTCAACCTGAGTTTCCAAGTCCCTCACCACTTGCTGTACTCTTAGGGTAGTTCTATCAATGTTGCAATTTGCAGAGATAGTCAATGTTACAATTTGCAGATTACAAACATATCAATGTAAAACCATAAATGACTTTCTTTCTGTAATCTTTAAATCCTTTTCATAGAATGCCATACAAATTGATTCATCTGGTTGCAAAATTGCACCATTGCAGAAAAGGTAAATCTGAATCTTAAAAATATTCATTACTTGTTGTATTTATTTGACATTTGTTTACTGTGAAAGTCCAGCTGAGCCAGAAAGTGCCTATTTTCAGTGGAGGGCTGGGAAGAAAAGCTCCACAATCACAACCTTTCAAAACTCAAGTGCAGACATTTTAAATCACAAAGTTTCATGTTACACTACAAAACATCAAGTACATGTATTTTAAATCACAAAGAATCATATGTTTCATAGTAAAGTGCAATGAAAAACAACAACATGAGATGGAGAAAATATGTGATAAAAAACTCATATTATTTGTTAAATAGAGCAGTGTGTGATAAATGAGACCTGAGACAATTAAAATAAGATATTTTAAAGAGATTATCTGATTAGAGTCTAAGAGATGACTTAGTATGAGAGATGGTGTTCATATTATGGTTATAGAAAGAAAAGGATAGACAGAAGGAGATTCTAAGAAGAGTGTATCTTAGGTGAGTAGGGAGGAAAGAGAAAGAGACAGAGGAAAGGCTTGCAGAGGTGAAGTGAATAAAGTAAGTTGGTGGGAAAAACAAATGAAAGGAGTTGAGTAGGAGAGTGGAGAGGGTTGGGAAATGTGATTTAGGCTGAAGGGGTAAGAGAAGTATAGTGAGTAAGTTCAACCAGGATTGGCACAACAGCAGGTCCAAGATTCTGTAAAGTATTATTTTAGGGAGCATTTAAAGGTGGGTAGATTAGAAATGGTTCTGGTGGTTAGAGGTAAGGAGTTCCATTTTTTGCTACTGAGTACAAGTATAGGCTTTGTCCAGGGGATTTATTAGGTTTATTTATGGTGATAAATTGTCTGTCTTCTGCTCTAAGAGTTCTTTTATGGAAATACATGTCAATTGAATGGGTAAGAGCTGGGCAAGCTAAAGGTATTGTATATGATTTCATGTATTGTTATAGGTTGTATGTAGGAGAGGTGAAGAGGGAGTTCCAGCCAGCTAAGGGCATGAAGAGTTTTACAGTGATGGGTAAAGGAGGATGAATTAGTAGAAAACTGGGCAACTTTCAAGTTTGTTTTTGTGGAGGATTGTAAATTGGTTAGAACTGGTTCTCCACAGAGTAGAGAGGGCAGAAGATAAGTCTTGGCTGGAGTAATTTTTGTTTGTATGCTCAGAAAATGTTTGTTTCTGTAAAGCATGCCTATTTTCTGATGGGTTTTCTGAATATTGCTTTGGATGTGGAGGTCATAATCTAAGATTATCATCTATTATGACTGCTAATAACTTGGTATCCTGGACTAATTCAATTTTGGTGCCATTAGCAGAGAAGATTTTGAAAGATGCTCTGTTAGAAGTGTGAGTTTTTGGGGTAAAGAGGAACGGTATGTTTTTTTTTTTTAGTTCTCTTGTAAGCCAAGTTTCAATGGAGATGACAGCTTTTTGAGTGATTTCTTGGAGGTGAGTTAAAGTGTTTGAAAAACAGATGATGGTAGATGGTCATTAGTGTATTGAATCAAGGTGCCTTCACAAGAAGATGAATGTAAGTTATTAATAAACATATAGAACAGTAGAGGGCCAAGGATAGATCCTTGTGGGACTCCTGTGGAAGTGGGAAGATATGCAGAGCTGGATTATTGCCATTTTATAGCTTGCTGCCTGTTGACAAGGTTGCTAGAGAACCATTGAATAGATGGAGATGATAGACCAGGGGTGGATAGCTGATAGTGGAATTTACTGTGAGAGACCATATCAAAGGATTTTGATAGATCTAGAAACACAACAGATAAAAGTTTATTAGAGTCGCAAGCTTTATTGACCATGTCTGAAATGATAGCAATGCAGTGGAGGTCCTGTGGTCTGGCCAAAATCCATGTTGGATACTGGTGATTAGCTTATTTTCAAAGACAGTGTGAAAAATTGTTGATGTATACATCTTTCAAGGATTTTATAAAATAGAAACAGGAAGGCTATGGGATGGAAATTTGTAATATCAGTGGAATAACCTCCTTTATGTAAGAAGATAATATGGGCCATTTTCTACAAGTTAGGGATGCAGTTTTCTGTTACTGATCTATTAATAAAAATGCTGATTGGGTATGTTATTGCATCTGCAGCTAGTTTTAGGTATTATGGGGGAAGGTTGTCAACTGAGGAGGAACAAAGTTTTAGTTTATGTAAAAGTATTTTTGTGAGAGTTACTGAAACTGGTTGAAAGGTAAAGGGGCTGAGGCTGTTTATATGTGCTTTGGAGATGTTGTAATTAGATGAGTTTTGTGAAGGAAATGTGCTAGGGTCTAAGGTAGGGGAAGTTTGTGTTAGATGAGTTTGAGGAGCCAAGATCTGAAAAAAGCTTTTAGGTGTACAGTCCATGATTGCTGTAAAGTAAACAAATATTCATATCAGTTTCTGTAAATGCTTATTTTAACCTTACTTCCTGAATAGCAATAAAAAAAAGAACTCTGCCCCTTTATGTTCCAAAATGTTTATTTAGTGTGTTATTTTTTTTCTCTTGCATCTTACATCACTCAAATGTTCTGAAATACTAGATTTTAACATAAATGTGGTCTTACCCATAGGAGCAATGTGGGAAATGTGGAAATGGCATAAATATAGTTGCCAAGTACATAAAACATGCAGATCAACCTTATGTCAGTCAGGCCCTAATGCAGGAATGAAGAGAATGATGGGAGAGGGGAATTTAAACCAAAAGACAAAAGGTTAATATTGGCAGTGCACATTGGTTTACAAAGTCCATTGAACATGTGGGAGAAACAGACAAATGCAAGTTCTGTAAACCAGAACTATTAACAGTTGCACTGTTGCTGGGTGTGCTACATTAATATCAGAGGGCCTGTATACTGAAAGGCAAAATAATGTGGCAAGACTGTTGCATTGGGGATTTTGCAAACATTACAATACTGAAGTAACTGAGAAGCACTGGAAACAGGAGCCACAAAGCTTTATAGGGAAGGATGACGTTTATATCACATGGGATAACTCATTACCAACAGCTCAAAAAATATTTGCCAGAAAACCAGATATGATAGTCCATGAAATGAAGGCAAAAGTAGCACTGATCATTGAAATGGCTACATCCAGTGACTACAATGTCTTACGAACAGAGATAAACAAATTAATAAAATACCAGGATTTGCGGGCAGAAATGAAGGCATGTGGAAGAAGAATACCCAGGCAGTTCCAATAGTAGTAGAAGCAATGGATCTAATAAAAAAAGAATCTACAGTCATACATAGATACACTACTGAAACATGCAACTCCATATGAATTTCAGAATGACTCAAATTCTGGGTACATTGTGGGTGATGCAAAAGCACTTCTAGCTAACATCAAATATTGAAACAATATTAATTTCATGAAATTTAATCATACTTTGACTTAGGAATGGGGTCCTTTCCCATCATGGTATTAGAAACCCAAAAGACTTGGAGAAATTAAGCTGAGCAATATACTTAATGAATGTCCTCCTTACCTTTGCATGTAATCAGCAAATACATTCTAAAACTAGCAGAGGTAAATTCTTTGCTTTCTAGCTCAACCTTTTATTGGGAATAAGTGCAACAGGGACTTTAGTTCCCTTCCCTGGCTTGTGTCTTTTTATTATGCCACATATATTGTCCTATGTTTCAGACATAGCTATAAGTAAAACTAAAAGTCATAAGCAGTACTTTAGAGAGATGATCATCTGCCCTAAGAATATGCCAATGGTTTCTTATCATGTTTTAATAATATAAAGTTAGGGCCCATAAATGTTAATGAATGTCCAGTTATATAAATTAGATTTACAACAATCTTTATAAGTAATTGTTCACTGTTTGCTTCTTCAGAAGTTACTCTAGCCTTAATGATATAATTTTGACTGTGTCCCTATGTAATACTCTTTGACTTAATCCATCAGAATATTTTCTAAAATCAAGATTAGTAGAACAAATTATTTTTATTCTAAGGAATTTTGACTTAGGAATATTATGAACAATGTTGCCCAGAGACAGACAGTTGCCTTTAGAAAATATTTTTTTATGAAAAGGCTTCCTATATAATGTGGCAAGTACACTGTCCTATATTCTTTATTCCTTATTTTTTCATCCAAAAATGAAATTTCACTGGGATGTAAATTAGTCATTAATTCTAAATCACACTTATTTTCATTCATCTACTAAACAAACTCATTTCTTTTTTGTCACTATTCCCAATTAACCAGTTGTTAACTAGAAACCATCACCATATATCCATACTGGGTAATAACAAATGATGGCCCTATTTTAAATCAATAGCTCGTCTAGAAATCCATGGAAATGTCATTGTAAATGGGAACAAAAGACACTGCCATTGCTATTCCATTTATCTGCCGGTAACATTGTTCTTTATAATAAAAGACATTTTTAGGTAAACATGCTCTACAAAAGTATTAAACAATGGTTCATATAACGTTATCTAATGTAATCAGACTACAGCAGCATCCAGACCTGCCCAATGTGCAGTCAAAGTGAATGAGGACTGTACATTCAATTTGCACATATACAACCCAGAGTCCAGTTGAATTTCATTGATCAAATGCAGAAATTCAATAGAATATTTAAGTCTAGATCTTGCTAAGGAAAAAAGAGCATTTAAATAATAATGGTAATGGTTCAGTCAGAGACCCTCTGCCTGCCACTATCAGTTTCAGGCAAGGTTAAAAGGAACTTTTTGGACTTTATGATCCAACTCAGAAATAAATATCGGTCCAAATGGAGAATGACTAAAAACCCTGTAGACCAACAAATCTTTAGACAGTTAAGAAATGACACTAAGAAAGCTATACTCTCCGATAAAAGAAACTACTACCTACAATTTCAACAAGCTAACCATAACAACCCACAAAAATTCTGGGCTAGCATTAACCAGTTACTCCATCCAGGTCAATCATCTATACCATACCCTCAAAATACAGACCACAAAAATCCCATGCATACAGCCAATACCTTTAATACCTTTTTTACTAATGCTATCCAAACACTAGCTAGTCAGCTATCACCTAATAGCTTTACTTTACCTTCCTCTAACTCAACCCCACCCCCTCCTTTTCATTTCCAACCTGTCCCAACGACATACATTCTAACCCTTATACAAAAATTAAAACCATGCTCTTCCTCAGCAGACCAACTACCTGCTGAATATCTACAACTATCAGCCAAAGCTATCGCCTACCCCATTTCCATTCTGATCAACAGAACTATTAGCAAAGGTCACATCCCTAGTGTATGGAAAGTCTCCCATATTATCCCCCTCCATAAAGGTGGACACTCCACTGAACTCTCAAACTACCGCCCCATTGCCCTCCTTTTTCCTTTGGCAAAGATCATGGAGAAATGCATCCATAGGCAATTACTCGACCACTTAATCCAAAATAACTCACTTTCCAGTTGTCAACATGGTTTCAGACCTTCACACAGCACTACCACTGTCCACCTTTCCTTTACTGATTACATTAACAAAACTGCAACATTAATAACCTTTCCTCTGCACTATTTATTCACATGTCTAAAGCATTTGACATGGTAAATCACCAGATTCTCACAAAAATACTCAAATTCCTGTCATTAGATGCACTTTCCATAAAATAGTTCCAATCCTACCTAGATAAAAGATAACAGGCTGCACCATGGCACAATACTCAATCCACCCTCCTGCTCATTATCCTTGGTGTCCCTCAAGGATCCATCCTAGGAACTCTCCTCTTCTCCATATTTACTAATGACCTTCATTTAGCCATCCCCAGGCCACATGCATACAATATGCTGATGACTCCACGCTATTATGCTCAGCCACATCCACCTCTGAACTTCACTCTCTTACCCAGAAGGTATTTAACACAGTTGAACAATGGTTCACACAGCGTTGCCTTCTCTTGAACCCCAATAAAACTAAACTCCTCCTCTTCAATAATACTCACAAGTCCTCTCCTTTTGATTTCTCAGCATACCTCTCAAGTGTACCTCATTACGAGGAACGTACCTCATTTGGGGGTCTTAAAAAGTTACCGTTCCTCAAAGTTCCACATTGGAAGACTCTGTCACACATTCAGTGTTAGGAATTTTTTTAAGTGAAATCCATTGTAAATAGAAATGAATCATATTAATTCATTTAAAGATCTTCTTTATAAGTAAAACCAGCATATTTTAGCCATCCTATGACCTTCCTAGTTGAAGTTGTTAGTAAACCATTACTATGTGTTCCACATTTTGCCCATTTGTTCCACATTATGAGGGCTAGTGTTCCTCATTTTGGGGGTGGTAGGTTGAGAGCTATGTTTCTCAGTTACATCCATCAATGGTACCATTATATTACCAGACCCAACCACCAAACTACTTGGTATCACCATTAACAACAATCTGAACTTTGACATCCATATCAACAATACTATAAAAACTGTCAACAAAAAACTTGGCTCTCTCTATAGGACCAAACCCTTCCTTTCACCTACAGCCAAAACAACTGTGGCTCACACTCATCTAATCCCTACACTCCTCTATGCCTCACCCATTTTTACTAACCTATCTAAAAATAACCTTAGCAAATTGGAAATCTCCTACAATAACATTGCCAGATTCGCTACAGGCAACCCATTTAGAACCCACCATTGCATTAACATAAGCAGCTAGGATGGCTAGATCTACAAAACCTGATTAAATTCCACCAACTAGCCATTGCCCATAAGACTCTTTATAAACCTTCCTGTACTCCTATACTATCTACCCTCATCACCCCCTATAAAAATCTGAAGTCCTTACGTTCATCTCACAGACTTCTTGTACATACCTCTAAACCTAACAACAGTTCTGGCGATTCTCGCTTCTCCAACGCTGTTGGAAAATCCTGGAATCTTCTCCCCAGTGACCTTTCCTCACTTGCCGCTTTATCACTCTTCAAAAACAGACTGAAACTTTTCCTCAGAATACACTGGTTATGCCCTTTTACTAAACCTGACTAATCATCTATCTCTTCAAACTTGGCTCTGCCTACCCCATACTTCTCATGAACTGCTAGACTTTCCTTATTAATTATAAATACCATTTCCCTCTAAATTCATTATTTCCAACCTCTGTGGATACTTATTTTAGAGTGAACTCTCTTTATTTATAGTAGTATACAATACCCTGTCTTCTTTTATTTTATTTCTTTATTACACATTTTAACTGTATGTTATATTGCACCTGCATTTTGCACTGTTTATGATTTTTGCCCTCACTGAAAATTTCTGTGTTAACCTGTAATATGCATTGTATATATCACTGTTGTTGTTATTTTATTTGTTGTTGTTTTCTTGTTTACGTCTTGGAGCTTATCTCCCCGGGCCTCTACTAAACATGGACATATATCCAGCTAGACTAGCCCAGTCAACAAATGTAAAATAAAATAATTTTTTCCCGGGCCATTAAAAAGACTCTATTCCTGTTTTAAATTTAAAACTGAGGTCCAGAACTTTTTTTTGGTAAAATTTTCCATTCCCTAACAGAAATAATTGGTTATGATAGTCCACATCATTCCATAAACCAGTACTATCCCATTTATCCATTGATATTATTATAACATGTTCTTCTCTTTAAGGGAATTTGAAGTCATCCTCTTAAATAACGTAGCTCCATAAAAATGAATGTTGTTTAAAACTGCTGTTTTTTTCAAAAGTAGTTGTTTATTTTGGGAAGGCTGAAATGCAGACTCTCTTTAAAAAGGTTTTAGGATTTATTAAATTAGCTATATCATCCTTTTGGTGAAATCAGAAAATGTACATATTCAACTAACGAGAAGATTTAATACCACCCACACATTGGCATTAATTTGTTGCTATGGATGGTATAAAATCCAAACATTTGTTCAGTAAACTTACATTATAAACCTTTGGAAAATAAGAGGAAATATTATGTAACAACTCTTCAGTGCCAGTTAATTATTTGTTGTTAACCTTTTGAAATAACCTTATAACTTCTGCAATGTTTTTTATTTTTTCTGTCTCCTGCTTTTTTTTTTCTAAAGGGTCAAAATCACGCAAGAACTTTTTGCAAGACGGGGGCTTTGTCATATTTCATGTTCAGTCTCAACTACAGATGTCATCTGTGGCTACATAATCAAGTACATCAAATCCCTTTAAGCTGGAGCATGGAACAGAAACAAATTGTCTGTGCATTAGCAAAATGCATTGATTTCTTAGAGTGGTGCCAAGTAAAAATTCGATTAAGCTGGTGATTTCAAACATGTATTCACTATTTGATATTTTTTTCACTCCTTAGCAATTTGTAGCCTTACTCATTTGTACCAGTTGCCAGACAAACTGCTACAACCTAACACAAGCCATTTCACACCTACATGCCTGCAAAAAGAAAGTTAAATTGAAAGTAAATACAGAGTTAAAATATTAAAACTAAACACATAGACTTCATGCTATCCATTTTATTCACAGCCAGATAATAAACAAAGTGTCAACAAACAAGGAAACTAATGATCGTACCCAAAGAACATGGCTCATATTATAATACTCATGTTCACTACCATTGATTCCTTCCTTTATACCATAACTGCTCTGGGATGCAGGAACATAAAAACACAAGCACGCACGTGTGACCATCAATTACAACCACTTTGCATAAATGCATACTCTCCCAGTGCTTAGTTAAAATCAAATGAATGAGTGATTATGTAAATAATGAACATGAGTATTTCATCTTGCTACTGTGAGAACTGTGCAGTGCAAATAATTGCACTTCCAATACCCTCCCAACTTCTTAGCTCAAAAATCAAAGACCTAAAAATCAGGAACAGATTTTAAATATTCCTCTTATATATGTAGCGATTTGCTGTAGTAACAAGCTGTGCATCTTTTCTGAAAGATACAAAGTCTGAAACTCACATGCCTGTCATTATTTAATGACTACAATCCACAAAAAAATACCAGGAAGCACTACATTTCACAAGAAGCAGACCAATATAGCTCACTCATTCAAGATAGCACTTCATTGTTTGAGAGTTCTGGGAAAAGCTAAAAATAATGAGGGATACGTTTTACACATTATTTTATCTATTTTTTAACCAGGTAAATCTACTACATAAAGTGCTCCTATTCAGGAGTGATGCAGAAGCATCATCAGGCGAAGTAACTCCAGGAAAGTCATACAGTAGGCAAATGGAGGTGGAAAGATTCAAGCCTTATACTTTTGATTACAGGAAACTATTTGGTAAAAGCTTACAGTACAGTAAACTCTCAGTTAATGAGAACTCAAGCAACCGGAGCTTAAGCAAGCAAAAAAAAAAAAAAAAAAAAAATCGAAGAAATACGGTACAATTTTCATGTCTTCTACTTTCTGTTTCCCACCCTCCACAGAAACATACCTTACGTTTTTAGAGTTTTAGAGTTTTAAAAAGAAAGATAGGATTAAATTCCCTCTCTCCCAACCTAAGAACAAGTCAAACCAAACAAATAGTTTAGGGTACAGTATTAGTCAGGCCTATTTTTAATAGTAACTCTTAAGCAACCAGAAACGACAGTTATCTGGCATCTACCAATCCCCATGGGTGCCGGTTAACTGAAAGTTTACTGCATTAAGCACCAGACAACTCTAATACACTTAAAAGTAATCAGAACAGCAGGTGTTGCATTCACATGCAATGTCTGAACAAGAACTATGCAACTCTGATGACTGGCATTACTGAATGATTGTAATCCATTGGAGATTTACTAGAAAATTAAGATGTTAACAAAACTCTGGCAGCTAGTGCAGAGGAGTAGGGCTCTGAACTCTTAATGAGCTGATCTTTGAAGTCAGTGGTACAGAGATTGACTCTTTCTGCCTCCAGCTGTCTACTGTGTTACTCTGAGTAAGTCACTTAAATGGTCAGTGCTCCTGAAGACCAGAGCAAGTCACTTATCCAGAAGGTGCTCCTGAAGACCAGAGCAAGCTACTTAACCAAATAGTGTTCCTGAAGACCAGAGCAAGTCACTTAAACAGAAAATGCTCCTGAAAACCAGAGCAAGTCACTTAACCAGAAAGTGCTCCTGAAGACCGGGGTTTTACCCAGTCTAACAAAAAGATTTAGAAGAGGTATTACTGAATAACTGTGATCTTCTGTGAGAAAAACACATTTTAGGAAAAGTCCTGCCATAGGGGTTTCTGACACACACACACACACATACACACACACACACACACACACACACACACACACACACACACACACACACACACACACACACACACATACACAATCTCTCCCACACACAGACATTATTATGTCTCCTTTTTTTCTGTTTCTTTATCATCTTTTTCTCTTACCCTTTGTGGATATGCTTCGCTGCCTTCTTGCCTTCAAATGAACTTTTTCAAAACCTTTTTTCAAATCTCGGAAACACATATTCTATATATTCTATTATTATTTATACACGAATCAGTTTTTTTCCCTAGCTATATTTTTTATTGTCAGTCAGCTATTGTCGAGATGAGATGAAGGGACATGGGGGGGGGTCTGTCTGCCTCATGTAGGAAGTACTCACTTTCTGAAAATTATTGATAAAAACATTTTTGGTCTTTTGCAAGCAACACTATACAACACAAACCAACATCTTTTTTCTCAAAACTGTTTTCCACCCACCATGCTAGATAGGGATGATGACTACTTGCTTTGTCATCAATTAAATCCATTAACTAATACCAGTTACATTTATTTTCAAAAGCTATAATTACTAAGTGCAGAGTATAGTGACAAAAATATACTTACTTTTATTTGTTTCTATTATCTGCCTATATGCCTGACACCTGTTTTCACTCATACTTTACATTATGCTACAGCTCAAAATGTATATCTTACCACATTTCTTTTACTGATTTTTTTAAATGTTGCTTTTTCCCTACATTATCTACCATTTTCTTATTCCCCTTCTTCCCTCATTAAACAGTGAGATGAGGGGATTTCACACACAGCTTCTTCCCCATGCCAACCCATTTGCCATTTCCAGCATTAAAACGAAAAATCCTTTCTCCACAATTATGTTGTTGATTTCTTGTCCCACCTTTTTCTTATTTATAGCTAAAGCCACATGCATCATGCATTTTCCACATCTTATATTCCCCGGCCAACCTCAACATCATTCCATTCTGACCTTGATCTTGGCACAGACCTCAGTTTCAACAATGGGTGGTCACATCTCAACAGAAAACAGACAACAGTCAAACTGTTCATTCAGCAACAGTGAAACTGGATCATTGAATTCAATGGGACCAAATTGGATCCCTGGGTCCAAAATAAGAAAAGATTTCCACCACAGCAGGCAAGGCTGCTCTAGCATTTTTGTGCCTTTGTTTTCATGGGTGACAAAATGAAGTCTCTGTTTCATTGGTTCTACTTCCAAGTCAGTGAGAGGGACTTCTGAGAGCTTTTGTTAAATGTCAAAAAAGAACAAAAGAGTGTACCCAGGAAATCGGGTTATGGTCATGGAATATAACTGTGACTTTCTTATCTTTATCAGGCCCTCAATCAACAGTGGGCCCTAGGAAGCTGCCTATGTTGCATTGTGCTGGATCCAGCCCTGCTAGCCCCAAAAACTAAGCTTTACTGTACAGATCACTGCTTCTCTATTCTGAGTTCCAAATCGCTGTGAATCTATTCTCATGTATCTCCAAAGAAACATCCTCATCAGACATAGTCTTCCAAACACAATTAAAAACTCATCTTCTGAAACTTGATAAATGTCAGCGGTATGCACCTAGCCAGATTACATAAGCACTTCACATTCTGCCACTGTCTAATAACTTTCTTTCTTTCTTTCTTTCTTTCTTTCTTTCTTTCTTTCTTTCTTTCTTTCTTTCTTTTTCTTTCTTTCTTTCTCTGTAGCCCTCTATTTATAACACTTACTTTAAGATTTGAGTCTCTTGTATGTAGTGTATATAGCTTCTGCATCTCCATTATACATAAACTCATTCCAACTTCAGTCAGAAGTATAATTTAAAAGAATTTCTAATATTGGTTGCTTAAGTATATTCACCTTATTGTTGTATTACTTTAAACATGTTATACACATTGCATTGCATTGACACTCTGTCTATATTATATAAATTAATTTTATTGCTGCACTTTTCCCTGGGCAGAGACTAAAAACTGGTCATTTGTGATAAGTGGTCTACCCCAGTTATCAAATTCAAATAAAATAAAATAAAACTCAGTCAGTGGCTATGGCTAGTCATTATTTATTTACTATTTACTCCAGGTTAAGTGGACGGGTCTACTGACCCTTTTCAACAACAACCTGAGCTCAAAGAGCAGGAAATACATTATTGTCTTTTAATCAACAATATTATATAAAATGAGTGCATAGCAATATTTAGAGGATAATTGTAAGAGTGAATCCAGATAGGGTAAGATTAAAAGATCTGGTCAGAGTGCATTCAGAAAAAATATACACAAAATGCAAGCCTAACCTACATCACAATCATACATATAATGCATAAACTCCTATACGCATGCAACTACTTGCATATACAATAGCACATTAAGAGGATGATAAATGTTTATTAAATGTATTCTGTTATTCATGATATGGAATGGTGAGTTAACTAACCATTGTCATGGTAGCAGTTGCATTTAGGTTCAGTAAAGAGATCCTCTTTAAGTGAATCTTTGAAGCTTTTAATGGTTTCTACAGTTTTTAATGTCTAAAGGCAAGTCTCAAGCTAGCAAAGGCTGTATCACCTACAGCAGTTTAAATAGAGAGCATACTAGAGAAAACTGTTATCCTGTGTAGTTCTGAATGGTTTACATTCAAAACTTAGAAACCACATTGGTCGACCAGCATGTGGTCAAATGGCAGTTTTCAAGTTGGCAGAATGCCAAACCAAAACATATTGAATACTTTACAGCGAATGGGTAGTGTAGTTTGAGTATTTGGGTTTGACACTGAGGATAGAGGTTCACTGAGTAACAGGAAATTAGCCCATTTCCTCACTGTAGTGTGATCTTGGAGTTGGTATATTTAATGTGCAGGGGTGTGAAAGTGCCTGCAAAATAGTAGAATTAACATACCGTTGACGGTAGAGTGTAACAGTACATTACTGTGCATAGCAGGAGGAAACTGACATCACCTCCTGCTATGTTGAATACATCGAACAACAGATGTCGATGTATTCATTTTCGCCTTGGTTGCTATTTCAAAATTCTAAATTCACCATTCATTTCAGGTCAACGTTCTGAATGGTCAACAAAAGCTGATTCAGAATTTCAGTAGTAAACCCTTCTGAATACATAAGGGTTGACTTGTAAAGGTAGTTTCACTCTTAAAGGAGGCAGTGACCATGTTTTAGCAGCATGTAAACTAGAGTATTTAGAAGAAAAGTGACACTGAAAGCTATTTGGAATTTTTTAGCAAATTGCAACAGTGTATCTGGGGTCTGCTAATATAATGAATCTGCAGATTTCATTCTCAGCACCTGTATTCTGTGAGTATTGTGGGCTGAATGCATAATGAAAAAAGGAAGGCCATATTCAAGTTTAGGTATTAAATATTTTTAGCTTCAGCCCTGCAAGCAGTGGGTGAAAGGAGGTGACTGATCTAATGTAGTTTTAACTGAGCAAGGACTTCATTAGTTACAAAATCTGTATATGCGGTAAAGGAAAGTGTACAATCAAGTATTAGGCCTAGTTTCTCTGTTTGGTGACATTAGGTGTTCTGCTCCTATAAGATCTGTTAAGAGAATAGGATGGATAGTTTGTAATTTCTTGGATGAGGCAAAGACCATGACATTGGTTTTCTTGGGGTTAATTATAAGTTGGTTAGCAGTGGACCAGGTGCATAACTGAGTGAAATTATCCTGTAACTTGGTTTACAAGGCAGAGTGGCTAGTAGTGGATTGCGGGAACAGCATATTATATGCATATATATATATATATATATATATATATATATATATATATATATATTATGATTTGGTAACTCAAGGAGGAGATCATTAACAAATAGTGAGAAGAGAAGAGAAGAGAAGAGAAGTGAAGAGGAGAGGAGAGGAGAGAAGAGGAGAGGAGAGGAGAGAAGAGGAGAGGAGAGAAGAGAAGAGAAGAGAAGAGAAGAGAAGAGAAGAGAAGAGAAGAGAAGAGAAGAGAAGAGAAGAGAAGAGAAGAGGAATACCCTTGTGGTACACCTGTATTACGTTTACCAGCAATAGAGGATAAGACATTGCATGGACTTGGAAAGTTTTGTCTTCTAGATAGCTTTGAAACCTGCAAATAGCATTATTGCCAAATCTGAGGCTTTTGAGTTTGTTGAAAAGAAGGGCATGGTTGACCTTTTCAAAAGCCTTTGTTATGTCAAGAGACCTACAGTAATAAGTTCCTCATTCAGGTTGCATGAATATTTATAAAACAAATCTAACTTCA
This sequence comes from Protopterus annectens, assembly GCF_019279795.1. NCBI lineage: Eukaryota > Metazoa > Chordata > Ceratodontiformes > Protopteridae > Protopterus > Protopterus annectens. The sequence continues at coordinate 632,865,974 of NC_056735.1, read as the reverse complement.
AGTATACAACTTACAAATAGCTTTTGCAGTGATGTCGAGCGGAATTCATAAAACTGCATTTTGCAGTAGCAGTCAGTGTAACTCCTACATACGGATATGAACTATAATACTGTGGTGCATATTGAGATTCAAAATTATCCAAGCATAAATTCTATTTTTTGGTGCAAACTGGCAGTAATGATTTACCCCAGCCTTTACTATAAAACAGAAATCAGTATAACAGACTGCAAATCAGCATACAAATAGCAGTTATATAACCCCCCCCCCCCCGAAAAAAGAGAAAAGGAATGCCAGTAATGAAAGTCCATATTCATGAAAATGAGCAACCCAGTACATAAAGGTACCATGGGGAAGAAGAGATGTGTGGTTAAGGAATATCTGGATAATTGTACACCATCATGAAATACCAGAACTTAACATTCATAATGTTGAACAGGTTAGCATAATTAGAAGAAAAAGAAATATCTCACATCTAATAGCATTTTATGAAATATTTTATGTGTCTTTTTCTTATTGTTTATTCATTCGTTTCTTTGTACTAACTTTGATGCTCTCACAAGCAGCCTTCCTTTAGCATCTCGTTCTACAGCTTTGTTCTAAGTTACCTGTTTTCAGACTGTTGATGTTTACCTTAAGAATAAAGTGAGCTATAGGGCATATGACTTATTTACTTTACCATAAGCACATAACAGTGAATCAGTGAATCATTTTCTCCCATACACACACAGGTACCTGTCACTCTGCTGTCTCTATTAATGAGTACATTGTAATTTTTTGAGAACATCGTGCCCAAATGAGTCACTGTCTTATAATATATGAATAAGGAAAACAACTAAGAGGATTATCTTTTTTCCTGAGGCCTCCAGGATTAAAGCTGTTTTTGCATAGGAGCTGTCAAGAAACTGTACAAAATGCAAGCAAGTCAGTCATGAAGCCATTGAAAGTATTTGTTTTCCATTGAATCTGGATTATTTTTTCAGTACAGAGAAATCTAGACCTGTGGATGGGAGATCGTAGGTTTACCCCGGGAATCATCACTGTGTCACTGCTGGACAGAGGCACAACAAACTAATGGGCACAGTATTTTTTCATATAAGGGGTGGCGTAAGCCACAAAAATTTGGGCTAGGCTTATAAATGCCTTAGGGCAGATAGCCTAGTATAAACCTATGAACCTATGAACCTATGAACATACGAAGAGGTACTAATGTAAAATAAATAAATAAATAATGACGACGAAGAGCTCCCAACTGTGTAGTTTAGTGACTTGAAATATACCTTACAATGAAAATTTCATACTGTACCTCAGATTTCTTGCAAATTTCTAAGACTCTGAGAACATTTTTGCACACGTTATCAACACTAGTGTTTCCTTTACAGCATGTAATCCCCAGAATACGAACATTTGGTGCAGCAAGAGCCACCATTATTGCCTGGGCATCATCCACTCCACAGTCTGTATCAAATAAAATCAGCTTCTTTTCCATCTTGGGATGCTCTGAGACATAAAACAAAAACAACATTAATTGCAAGGGTCATCAGGGAGCAGGAAAGAATTTTTTTTTTACTTTTCATTGAATAGCATAATCTAATCAAATGCAGTGTTTCAGAAAGACATCTTATGCACTTAAAGATTATCACTCATCTATACAGCTTATCCATTTTTTTCAGTTCTGTCTTTATCCTGCAACTTTGCAGCTCATCCAAAGAGCACGCACACAAACACACACACACACACACACACACACACACACACACACACACACACACACACACACACACACACACACACACACACACACACAATGTTGTTTTGTTACTGTTGCTGTTGTATGACATTTTTAGTGATACAATAGTGTTGACTACCATAAAGTAGAAATGTCACTAACAGTAACTATAAAAGTAATATGAGAGATACTTTAAAATACTCCATTAGATTAAATCTGCGTTCTCCACAGCATTCAGTGGACTTATAAACCTGACATGTAAATGAATAATAAATAAATGCAAATACAAAAGTTTTAGTATAGGAGGCAGCTCTTTTTCAAATGTTTTGTATATTCTCACTGTCTCTGGAACAGCACACAACTAAATTATTTAACATCTAGAAACTAAACAAAGGACAAAAATGCTTCATATAAAAAATGAAGAAGGTAATAATGCAAACCACTGCAATGGAATCTAAGCTTACTGCTAATGAAATGATGTTCTAGGTAACATTTTTTTCTGCAATACAAATAAAAATACAAACGTGTAAGAACTTACCATAACAGTACATGTCTGATTAGATCACTCTTGCAGTACTGCTTACAAATGGAATATCCCACCAAGAATACTGTACATCCAGGCCATATACCAAAACATGCATGCCTTCCTCTCATATTGTATCTCCAACATATGGCCCAAGCATTAGAATGCTAAGTGGTACCTCAGTGACGTACAGTGCAAAAACCACCAGGACTTTCTTGCCCTAAAGAGATAAACAAAATCAATGCACAAAATGATGATAAAAAATGCATGTAAGCAATGAAAGGGGTAGGGATGAAGCAGATATGCCTTGGCCTAAGAAAAGAGTGAAATTATGACAGAAGTAAAGAAAAGGGAGAAAGGGGGAAGGGTGCTAATACTGGGACAGTGATCTAATCAGACTAAGTTCTTGCATAACTGTACTATGTTCTTCATTTATCACTGCTGCACTATTGCTTACATATAGTAAGATTCCTAAAGCTATTTAGAATATCTGGGAGGAGGTTTGAGAAGAGGAATTTAGAGTCTAGCATTCCTTTGACGGTTGATCTAGATAACCCACCAAATGATTTTCTTCTTCAAGAAGGGCAAGCAAGGAATAGGAAACTTTAGGAGGTGGCAGTGCCAAAGAGACTTGAGATATCAATGAATCTTCCTCATGCAGACTCTGGCAAAAGGAACTATTTGATGCCATGCTCCACAGGGTTCTAATGATCTGACCTGTTGAGGTCATTTCCAGAAAAAGGAGAGACTGGAAAAAATAACTGAAAATTTTATTTTGTTCTGAAGAAGAAATGCTATCGTACAGACAAAATTCAACTGGCAAAATAAAAACATATTTCAGGGGAGGGGTAGGAGAACATATTTCTTCAATTTCAGGGTGAAACACAGACTTAGAAGAAGGTTTATGGTAAACTTGAGCTCTCAAAGAAGCTTTTTTCTTAAAAGGGCTTGGAAAAGAAAATCTAGGTAAAGGTAAATATGGATACCCTGGCTCCTGCAGTGTGCTATGAGTAGAGCTAGACATTTGATAACTACCACTAGACCTATAGAAAGACCAAAGGGAAAATCAGATAACTGAAAATAAAACTGTAAGGTACAAAGACTTAAAAAAATTCCATGGTCTAGGTGAGTGGGGATATGAAGGTAAGTGTCCTCAAGGTCTAGGGTAACCTGAAAAGCCTGAAGAAGGATAAAAGGAAGAAGAGTTTGCACTTTGAATGCTGTTACCAATAACAATGTACTGAAGACTGGTCTTAATTATGTTGAGGACCTACTGATATGAAATTTATAAGTGTCCAGAGAAGAACGGAATGAGACAGGTTTTTTGAGAGAGGGATAGGGGAAAGGCCAATGTAGAAGGGAATAGGAGGGGAAGGAGGGGGGCCAATAGTCACAGATTGGCTGGCTTGCTAGGGAAGAAATCATTAGATATGTAAAAATTTAATATGGTTTTCTCCTGAAATTTATTTTAGCGACCTTACTACTTTTCTGCTGAGCTATTTGTCATTTCTGAAAAATGGATATGGTTTAGAAGAATAGTCATGATAAAATTTTGAGGGAGAGGAAATAAAAATATTTTTTAAAGTTCTGCATATTCTCAACCTCTTTCCTGCAGGTTTTTAACACATTCAGCAACTGCATGACCAAAAAGTTCTGCCTGTCCAGTTGAGTCTCAAACAATTTAGACTTTCATCTGCTGGCAAAGATTGCATCCTCAACTAATAGGATCTGCTAAGAAATGAGCCAGTAGTTGCAGTTCTAGAGGATACACCAACAGCATAGTAGCTAAACTTAAATCATCTAGCTACTTGGTTAGCAGAATTGAACAGTGATAAAACAGAAGATTTGCGGGCTAATGTCTAGAACAGACAAAAGATACCTAATCATTTATGTTTGGTCGTTGATGACACAGAAAAAAGTGCAACATAAGTGTACATTTTCTTTCCATACATGTCCATGGCCCTACTGTCTTTGGCATTAAATTGAACATTAGGAGATGGGAGTAATTTAGTAGGTTTATCTGACTCTATAGAAATTACTGCTGAATCTGAGGTTGGATTTTTGTACAAAGGCTTATGTATGTCAGGGTCAGAGATAAATATGTATACGCTGATAATTATGGCACTCACCAGTTTTTAGCATTCTACAGCACCATCTACATGACAGCAAGCACAAACCTCTTCTTAGTAACTCTACTCTTTAGACCTCTTCTCCAGTATGCCATTCAGTTATATCACTGCAACTGCCAGATAGTAGGAGTCCAGGCAGAAACTCAGGAGGAAAGGAGTAAATCCAGATCCCAAACAAGAAAGGGCAGAGGAGAACAACAAATATACGATTTTTGGTAGAGGGAGAGAAGGACAGAGAGAGAAAGACAATTGCAAACTTCCACCCCTCCAGAGTAGCAATTAGTTTACCCAAATGGCAATGCAGAAAGCTTCCTAGTACAGACTTTTTGACTCCGGCTACATTGTGAACTGTAAGATAACATCTTTATGGCCTAGGCCCAGTAATTTAACTTCTTACTATTTTCCAAAGTCAGGTGGATTGAGATTAACCTCTTCTCTTTCAGTATCCTCTGTTAAAACATATACATTTAATAATACATGTATACTTTTTTTCTGTCCAGCAGGACACACTAATGGTACATTTTTAACACAAGCACATTTTTCAACACAAGCATCTGTACAAATCAGTTTGCTATACAAATGACATATAATTCTTTACAAAATTCCAGCTAGCTGTGCTGGCATATGTTACACATTCACTGCCCTACTTCTCCTGGCATAGCTGTCAATCTCTCAGCATCTCATTCCAGGTCTTCACCCAGTAAATCAACAGTGCACACTAAGATAAAATATAGTCAGTCTTATCAGTTACCCTTTTCGGAAATAGTTTGTGTGCATCAAATTTAAGTATCTATAGCATTGAGATATCTTGTCGCTAGATATGAAAAGCATTAAGTTCTGACCTGTAGCAGGCTGTGACTTGGAAACATTTCTATGAGCATTGTAATATGGTAGTGAAGTATTGTACTCTTTTGATGAATAATGCCTTCTGGAGATAAGTGCTGCAAACACTATACTTCTTTGTAACAGAAGTGCACTTGCAATTTCTGTTATGGAATATCTTTGTCAAGTCCACTTTTTCTTCATTATCCTTCAGTAACTTGATAAACATATTGGTCACAACTTACCATTTCAGTCACTACTCAAGCCACAAACTGGTAATAAAACACAACAGGTATCCACATGTGTTAGATGAGTAAAACTTATTATAGTTTAATAGTTAAGCTATTGTATAATACAAATGTAAAAAATGTTCATGATCAACAAAAACTAGCCTGGGTCCGTGGTGTAGATGGATGGAGCCCTGACTATGTCCCATGTGACCAGGGTTCAGTTAGTGACCCCAACAATGGAGAAGCCAGCCACAAAGAGAGATAAATGAAGTGGCATGACCTTCTCACCTCCTCCAAGAGAAGAATGAATGGGTTCCAGGTGCTCAGTGAACACACTGGGTGAGTGCAATTTGTCCCTTAAAGACCTGAGAAACCACCACTAATTCTTGAAGATGGGAGGCAGGTCTGCTTGCTGGCATCATCCCACACAGAAGTGAGGGACAACCACAGCAGACAGCCCATTACATGCCCTACATAACTGAATGGGTATTTAGGGACTGTAGGACTTGAAGGAAAAAAAAACTCATACCACTTCTGATGGCTATCTAAATAATAGTACCTCTTGGATGACTCTTACCTTTGACAATTAGGTAACACGTGGATCAACTGGCCAAGGGGTGAAGACTGGCAGTCAGTGTGTGCAAAGTCAGTAAAGTAAAAAAAAAAAATCATAAATATCTAGTTGCTATCTGGTTACAGGATAAATGTGCAGTTTCATACCTGAATATTTTCAGATAAGAATACAGAATATATCAACAATGTATAAAGTAACATTAACAGTAAATTAATTGTGGTAAACAGACAAACAGCATAGTAAGTGGGTCAAATGTTACACTATTGCAAAACAGTAATTATGTCAAAAAAGGAGACTAGTGCTTATTAGAAATATGGTGCCCTAACAGTGCCCTGATGACCCATATTAAATTGGTAGCTGAGATGTTAATTCTTTGAAGTTCTGAGATTTATTAGTGAGAGTCCCAAAACCAAGAATGAATGTCTGAAAATGTAGACTTGTATATATATATATATATATATATATATATATATATATATATATATATATTTATATGAAGTCCAAGACCACTGTTTCTTGGCATATTCCCTTTTCTCTGAGGTATGGAGACATATATAAGTTCTGGAGTGTGGGGGCTAACACCCTATACTGGGAGGTGCAGGAGGCTTGTAATAGCTGTGTTAAGTAGCTGTCCCTAAAACAGTGTGAAACTTGATAGTGTGAGTCCCAGAACTTTGAGAAAGAATCTGTGATTTTCAGTGGAAAAATAATGAGTTATGAAACTCATTGTCATATCTTTTAAGCCTTATATATATCCCCCAGACAAGGGTGGGTTACTCCCCTTGACCCAGGTATTGTACATTAATTCTGAGACTGTTGTACCTCAAAGAAAGTGGAATACTACATGGTACTGCAAACTCAGACTTAGTAAAAATTCATATGCAATTGTAGTTTCACAGATCTGAGGATCACAACTGAAGTCCTCATACTTTCAACAGACACCCATTATAGACAGCAGCATCCAGTTCCAGGCTAATAGAACTGGTGACAAAATAACAAACAGTTTCATTACCTGTTTGAAGGATATCAGTCCAGTTCGTAACCAAAGGGAGTTAGGTATGCTGCTACATAAATTAGATCAAATGGCACAATAAAGAAAGATTTTTGCTGAATTCATGTAAAAAAATAATGAGAGTTCAGAGTGTAGTTAAGATATAAACAATCCTGCAAATCTGACAAAGTATACAACCAAGCAGGGGATCAGAAAAGTCTAAAATGTAGTTGCAAATATGGATTAATTGTTAGCATATTACAACAGAATTCATTTTAAGGAAAACTTATGTCTATATTGTGTTATAGTGTATGTAATCTGGAAGCATTACTGATTGATAAAGAAGCAAAAATGCCAGCTTTTACTTTGACTTGGGTTACAGCCTCCAATTATTTTCAGGATGTGAATAGCCCCTTAAGAAAATAATATGGAAAAGGGAAAGAAGGTGCAGGAGAGATTTTAATTTTACCACTGCAAAAGAAGTTGGAAGGCAGTGTTTAAACCATGTATGACAGCCATGAATAGCAAAACAGGACAATTGATTTATTACTAAAAGATAAGAAATTAAATCAGAGGCTTCATAATCTCAATAAATGATTACCTATAATCTTATCAGGATTTTAGTGTTACAATGTAGAGCAGAAGAAATAGCCAAGATTTTTGGAATTGTACACCAGCTTCAAGAATGTAGAGCCTCCTCTGTCAGAGTAGCCACTCCTGAGTCAGTTCCATTGGTATACAGGTATAAAGCGCTGACTCAGACCCAGGTGACCCACGTTTGATTAGCAGCTCAATCACCTGCTGGAGCAAGCAAGGAAGGGGGAGGAATAATGAGAGGTTCTGCCTGTTTGCTCATCTTTGAGAGCTGAATGGGGGATGTGCTGGTGTGGGTGTCTATTCTCTCTACACATATGCCTGGCTATGCCTGTGATATACACCATCAGCACTAGCAAGTCACAAAGTAGATATGCTGAAGTCTTCAATAAATGTATGCTGTTCAGAACATAATAATTTATGGTTTTGTCAGGCTTGCATAGAACAGGTTGAAAAAAATTAGTGATGGGAGACATGCCTGACATAATACTATAAGATTTTCAAAGTTTAACCCACTTGGGGAACAGGGATGATAATAGGAATTTAACATAATAATATTGGAAAGCTTCCAGTGGAAAGGAAGAGAGAGGGTGAAGGGGATATTCAATTTATCCCTCTTGAAAGCTGCGTACTTTAAGAAGTAGGGAGTAAAGCTACTACTCCAGGAAGATCTTTACTTGAAAGAGCCCAAGCTGCTGTCCGTCCCTGGCCCCCAGCATCTTTAACTGCCTACCTAGCTCTCTAATCTCAATATCCTGCCTTTGGACATTTGACTCCTCTTGCCTGAAGACCAAGGACACCCTCCTACCGGTTGCTTCATCACAGTGAATCCTACCCTTGTTCCCTAATAGTAATAAGGGAAGTAAGAAATACCTAGCTCTCTAATCTCAATATCTTGCCTTTGGACACTTGACTCCTCTTGCCTGAAGACCAAGGACCCTCTCCTATCGGCTGCTTCATCACAATGTCTCCTACCCTTGTTTCCTATTAGTAATAAGGGAAGCAAGAAATACATAGCTCTCTAATCTCAATATCCTGCCTTTGGACACTTGACTCCTCTTTCCTGAAGACCAAGGGCCCTCTCCTACTGGCTGCTTCATCACAGTGTCTCCTACCCTTGTTCCCTAATAGTAATAAGGGAAGCAAGAAATTCTCCTTTGACTCCATACCAACTAGTACCTGGCTCTCTAATCTCAATATCCTGCCTTTGGACACTTGACTCCACTTGCCTGAAGACCAAGGACCCTCTCCTACTGGCTGCTTCATCACAGTGTCTCCTACCCTTGTTCCCTAATAGTAATAAGGGAAGCATGTTATTTTCCTACATTTTCAGAATTGTATATGGCAGTACTATTTAACTTGTAGGTGGTTTAAAGGTCGCTTCTAAGCCAGGACTGCCTGCAGCCATACCTTGTAGTTTGTATTTTTCCCACAATATTATTTAAAATAGATTCCATAAATAGCCTTTTCCCGCCTTCCCTTGACCAGACTTCCCCCACTTATAATTCACCTATGTAATTACTGACTCTGTCCACTAGGTGGCAACCTTACCCAGCTCTACCGATATCTCTACCTTAAAGCATATCCTCACAGATTTCCTTGTCCATTACTTTGCTTCTCCTCAGTTCATTAAGTTTTATTAATACTTTTAGCACCTTCCTCCCACCATCCCCCACACCACTCTACCTACCTCTCTTTGTACCTACATTACTTACTTTCCTTCAAAGCACTTTTTCTCTGATTGTTCCTCATATGCTTCTTCCTTCCCTTGTCTCTACTTGCTCCATTTGCCCTGTGGGCTCACTCCGCTCCCCTACCCTACCCCCAAATCTCACCCACCCCCAGTAGCCCTAAACTTATACTTCTAAAACCACACCCCCCTACACACACAAGTCAGATGGTCCCACCATCCTAGATAACTTGAGCCACACCTTTTCTTCACTTAACCATTTTCTAACCCCAATTAATGAATTACAATCTAAGTCAAACTTATACCTCTCTTCCTGTCCTAGGCCTTTGCTACCTACCTAATATTTCCTTACCAATTATACCATCATGTCTACCAAAACTACCTCAACCCTAACTAAATTACTACTCTGTGCCACACTCATACCTGTACTAACCTCAGCATATTGGTTAACCTCCTATGAACACAAAATATTTCTTAATTTAACCATCCAACAAAACAGTCATACACACTTTCACATTCACCCATAATAATATCACTATTACATCCACACCTAGATACCTACTAGCTAAATACCACAGACTTGCCCACATTAAATACAATAACCTAACAGCAAGAAAATTCCCCTTACCAAATTAGTAGCATACATTATCTTTTGCTTTCACTAAAAAAGCATTCCTTACAGGATGGAGACATACATCCTAATCCTGGTCCACCTAATGCCCTATCCACTGGACATCTCACCAACAATGCATAACTCAAGAAAATGTAAAAAATTGCAATGTTGGTATACACAGCATATTAGTAAATGTAAAATCTTATTAGGGCAGGTTGATAGTAAGGCATTATGCAAATGTATTACAATATTTGACTGGTATCTCAAAGAAAACCATGTGAAATATGACAAATGTTTATTGTGTGATTCAACAAAAACTGCATTTTGTGTATTATGTCATAAAAAAGTATTACGTGATGTTGCTAAAACAATAGACTGTGAAGACAGATCTGCTCATTATAAAGAATTAACTAAGGCTAAAGTGTTACTATTATATTCAGATGTTGAACAGTTATGTCCTGTCACCACATGTGAGTCAAATCAGTTACTGATAGAACCCTTAGTACATTTTGTTACAAAATAATGTAGTAAACTTCTAAAAATGAGACACAATGAGTTCAGGAAGTTTAGACAAGTTATACAAACATTTTTTCAAAAGTGCATAGGAGTTTCAGATTCAGCAGAACAGGTTCCTGAGACATATCAGGCAGACCATGAGGAGACTCTTAAACAACAGTTACAAGATGAAGAAAATAGATTAGCTGAACTGACAGAGACTGACTTCCTTCATACATTGGGAAAGAGTAGGAAACTACAGCTGATCTGTACAAAAGAAATATATTTTATAATATGTTTGTGTTTTGAAAATGGTTAAGCTTACATGGTAGGATGGTGAAATACAAATCATTCTCAAATGTTTAAAACTTCCATTCAATTAAAGCAATATATTTATCAGTACTTCAGTAAAGTAGAGCATATGACTGCCATTCTTAGCATAGTCAAAAGGTAAACAAAACTGTTCTAGTGTATAAAATTAAATACAAATAGATAATAAGAGTAAAAAGTTAAAGTCACAAGACTGACATGATTGTATAAAGATATACAGATACAAGACAGACATGCATGTATGTTATTTTCATCTAGAGTACATTTGTTTACAACACACAAGAATAACAGGCAGACAACAGCAAATATAAATAATGTAAATATATAAATGTGTTAATTAAGCTAATATCTATTTTGTTTTTTACAATTTTTTTATAATTATATAGTAACACCAAACAGTTAAAGTTCTGAATTTTAAAAAGAAATAAAATCACGGATGGTATTAGTCAAACAGTCTTTTTAAAATGAATGTCAGAACAGTTAAATAAATAAAAAAATACTGAAATCAAAAGTAAAAAAATATATATGATTAAAGGAAAAATGCTAAAAAGGGTTAACTGAAATGTGAGCTCAGACCTTCCTAAACTGGATGAATAGTAACAGGAAATGTTGAAAAGATTAAATAAGAAACAAGACTGCCAGACAAGTGACTTGAGTTTTTCTGAAAACTTATTGTTATTAAAACATAATTGTTAAAATGTTCACAAGCAATACTATTTGGTAATTATAATAAAACATTACAATTGTGCATATGTCACTGATAAAAAATAATAAAAAAAAACAAAACAAAAAAAAAAACTTAGTTACATCAAGTATAGCCAACAGATGGGTTATAGTATACATACAGTTCAAATAAAGTATACAGGAGGGTACAAATAACTACTACTAGTAGAAATAGACAGCAAAGGCAACAGAAAAGATGATCATATCAGACAAAGGTCTACAGTTTAATAACCTAATAAAGCAAATGTATAACCAAAGTGTTGGGCTGACATATATTATAAAGCAGATAAACAGTGCTGCAGTACTACAGGGGGAGGGGTACTCTATCAGTTTTACACACTGTGTGAGCAGTATGTGTTGCAAAAGGGTCTGAAATAAAGCTACAGAGCAGAAATAATATATCGTTCCTTCTTAACAATACTGTTTCAGGGGGAGGGAAAAACAGGTATTAATGCATTAGAAATATTGGTAAACAGATTAAACCTGACAGGATAAGATATTTTACAAGTTGTTAATAGCTATCATAATGGTTATTGTATTGTTTAGTATTAAATTGTATTTACAACCTGTTAAACTGTAAAGCTATACAAAAGATGGATTAAAAAAAACAAGAGATGGCTTGAAATTGATTACAGCTATACAAGAGAGAGTAAAGATATGTAAAAAACTGAACAAGATTGGACACTATTTTTTAATATGTTTTTGGCAAGACAATGTTGGTATAAAAAAGCATGAATATTTTTAATTGCTGAGTATGTAGTTTAAAATAACAGGACATATGCATTTGGTGCCAATTCCACTAGATATTTCTAAAGAGACATAAACATTTTCCAAGATTTTGCTTAATATTAATGCTATTAAATTTGTAAGATTAGATTAAATTTACTTTATAGTCGTTGTATGTACAAATACAGAAGAATTCAGTACAAATTAAATTAATGTCTAGCAATGAATATGTGTGAAAAAACATGTTTTAAAAAATTGGGTTCAGGATAGCTGCTAGATTGAAATGCATGAATAGCAAACAGTCTGTGTAAATACATACTGTACAGAATACATTGTAATAAGTTTAAAAGTAATTTGTCAAGTTGTAATATCACTGGTTTTACCCAAGTAAAATAATTGCTTTCAAATATTTATTATCTAAGCCCAGTTCAGTACTTTACCAAGATGTTAATGGGCAGTTCAAAGACATGACCACAATGTTATGGTTAAAATGACATTGAAACTGTATATTTTCAGTAGTGTATAAATGCTTGCAGTAGCACATGGTTCTTGTCTTATAGTTAATTAAACAAGTTGCAAAGAGTTAATGAAACAGTTCTAAGTCATAAATTAAATTCTGTAATTGCAAAATAATAAATTAATCAAGTTAAACTAAAGCAGACACAGCACATAACTGATAAAATAATTTCACAGAATGGTCTGCAAAAGAAAAAGATGTTAAATACATTCAGTTTGGCAGTAATACTTAATATCATTGTATTAACTATGTAAAATTGCATTTTGATCAAAAGAAGACTAAAAGTTTGTTTCTTGTGTTTTCTATATAATGTGATAAAAATACATATCAGTATAAAATGTTTTGAGTATGTTTAAAAACAGAGGGAATTGTTAGATATTATGAATTTAAATTAATTATGTTCTAAATATGCTGAAAGAAAAAGCTTGCTTAAATGCAGAAACAGAGTTTAGTAATATGTGATCAGCAACCATACTAAATGACTGTGGTTTAAAAAAATAAGGAACTTGCTTATGAGTGTATTACACACACATCAAGAAAGCTGAACTTCTTACAGACGTGACAAGAATGTAATCTGCTTTCACTGGACAACAGGACATGCTTTTCTAAGAAAGTTTAAAAATGTGCTTTTCTAATCCACAAGGCGTTTTCTTGAAGACAGTTTACTTATCAGCATTTGGACAAGCACAGATGTGTTAGCATTTGCGTCATCAAGGCAGTATCTTTCCAAAACCTAGAGGGTGTGAGTTTAACTAAAATATGTATAAAAAGTCTGTATTAAATCTAGTTGTTAGGGGTATGGTAGGGACACATTTGGTGTTCTAAGGTAAATGTTATATCTCTCACATCATCTGTACTATATGAGAAGTAAAGTTGGAACAGTACTTTTAAGCTGTAACATTTGTCCGGTTTGGTTTATTATAAAAGTTATTGGTTACTGCTCTTAAAGTCAGATGCTGTATCAGTGTATATTCTGCAAGTTTCTGTATGCAACAGACTGTGAATGCAATTATAACCAGACTTTGATTCCAGCCAGCAAGACTGAGTGTCTTAAGAAGACTTCAAATCCCACAGCAAGAGCAAGCAGTAAGCAGCAGTAAGCAGAGAGAGCTCAATATATTTTTTCAAAATATTTTTTCAAATCCCTCTATTCCTCTCATCCCCAACAGACACCCCAACTCTTTCCTCGTAGCACATCTCAATATCCAAAGTGTGAATAACAAAGTTCCCCATCTTCATGCTCTCCTTGAGGTACACTCTTTTGATATTTTATGTTTGACAGACACTTGGCTAAAACCTAAAACACATGATTATGAAATTATCCCACCAGGCTATAACATATTTAGACTTGACCTTAAAAAAAGAAAGGGAGGGGGAGTAGCACTTCTTTTTAAGGATGGACTACAAGTCACCTCTATACCCTATAACCCACAAAAGGAAAACCATGCTGAAGTCCTTATTTCCAAATTACAGCTTAACTCTAGTAAATCCTTATATATCCTCTGTATCTATCTATCTCCTGGAAACAATATCAGTACACTAGAGGATATTCTTAGCTGGGTCTCATCATCCTTCCCACAAGAAACTATAATCCTAGGTGACTTTAATATAGACTGGAAGTACATCAGTACTGAACATCCTACCTCTCATATTAACCTTCAAGGCTTCTCTCAAACCATTACCTCGCCAACAAGAATAAACTAACCAAACAAAAAAGAGAGCACTTTGGATTGGATCCTTATTAGTAACTACCACCAAACTTACACAGTTGGTATCCTCCCTGAGGATGTAAGTGACCACTCCTTGACCTATATAATCAGGCAAAAGATTGATACCACTCACCTAACATCATATAGGACTATATGGCCCAACAAGCATTTTAACCTACACCTTTTCCAGAGTGAACTCAGAGCCTGCGATTGGTCTCAACTAAAAACTCTCCCACTTGAACAGGTTGTCAAATATTTTAACTCTAAGTTCTTAGAAATCCTAGACCAGCATGCACCTAAACGTACTATCAGAACTAGGTCCAGACCTGCCCCCTGGCTTACGAATGAAACCAAAAAAAAAAATCCTCCTCAGAAATAAAGCCTGGTCTAGGTGGCGAACTACCAAAAATACATCAGATCAACAAATCTTTAGACATATGAGAAACATGACAAAAAAAAGCAATTCTCTTAGACAAAAAAAAAAACCTTTACTGTAAAATGCAGCAAACACACCAAAACAATCCTCAAAGATTCTGGGCAAGTATCAATAGACTCCTATACCCAGGTCACTCCAGTACACCAACCCAACAGGTGCAACACATGAGACTCCATTCCAAACTGCTAATGCTTTCAATTCCTTCTGCAAAGGGACTATCCAGTCACTAGCCAGTCAGCTAGCTCCTGATAGATCCAGTCTTCTTAACTCTTCTCCCAGCTGTCTTCCTACCTTCCGATTACTACACATCTCAACTAATTTTATCTACAAACTCATTCTAAAACTTAAGCCTTGTACTCCTTCTGCTGACCAGATCCCAGCCGAATACCTGCAAAAAGCAGCTAAAGAAGTAGCTTACCTGATATCCATCCTGATTAATAGAACTACTACCGAGGGAAGCATCCCTGACATTTGGAAAATATCACACATTATCCCCCTACACAAAGGTGGCAACTCAAATGATTACTCTAACTATCGACCTATAGCCCTACTATCGCCCTTAGCAAAAATAATGGAAAAATGTATTCGCTATCAGCTTCTAAACCATTTAATTCAATATAACTTACTAGCTGCAAGCCAACATGGCTTTATGCCATTCCACAGTACTACTACTACTGCTCTCTTATCTTTTACCGATACCATAAACAAAAACCGCAATAACAATGTTCTCTCTTCCTCCCTATTTATTCATCTCTCAAAAGCATTTGATATGATAAACCAGTCTTTACTTATAAATATTCTGAAATCACTCTCTCTTGATACTCTGGCTGTACAATGGTTTACTTCCTACCTCAGCAATAGGCAACAGGCTGTGCTCTGGGAGAATAACCTATCATCCCACCTGCCAGTCTCACTGGGTGTCCCTCAGGGCTCCATTCTAGGCCCGCTCTTATTCTCAATATTTATCAGTGATCACTACCTAACTATTCCTCAGGTGACCTGCATACAATATGCAGATGATTAAACTTTAATCTGTGCAACTGAATCTTTTTCTGAACTACAATCCCTAACTCAGAAGATATTTAACATAGTAGAGACTTGGTTCTTAAAATGTTGCCTCTTCTTGAATCCCAAAAAAAAACAAAGCTCCTTCTCTTTACTCCTACCCGTAAATCCATGCCTCTAGATTTCTCTATTATTTCTAACAATGGCACCCTCGTATCCCCTGATTCTACCACCACACTCCTAGGAATTACAATAGACAATAACCTCAACTTCGGTACCCATATTAAAAACACTATAAAAACAGTTAACAGAAAAATGGGCTCCCTTACAGGATCAAATATTTTCTCACTCCAACAGGCAGAACTACTATTGCCCACTCCCATCTAATCTCAACACTTCTCTATGCCTCACCAATTTACACCAACCTATCCAAGAAGAATCTTCTCAAACTAACTACATCTTATAATAATATTGCCAGATTTGCTACTGGTAATCCCTTTAGAACTCATCACTGTCAGAATCTAAAACAACTAGGATGGCTTGAACTGCAAAATCAGCTTCATTTTAACCAGCTTACCATTGCTCATAAGATCCTCAACCAGCCTAACAACACTCCTATACTCTCAAACCTCATTACTCTGTATAAAAATCTTAATATCTTACGCTCTGCTAATAAACTTCTACTTAGTATTAGTAAGTCTAACAACATGGCAGGCAATTCTCTTTTCTCAAACACAACTGGGAAAAACTGGAACCTTCTACCTAGTGATTTTACTTCACTTCCTTCCCTACCCCACTTCAAACAAAAATTCAAAATATATCTTAGAACACACTGGTTATGCTCTTCCACCAACCCTATCTAACCCACCATCTCTGTGACTAAATTTCTCCTAACTCCACTCTGACTTTTAATTCAATGCTCTTTACTGCAAACATTACAGGAATTGTAAACCTGTATACAGTTATGATCTACCTCACGTGGATATCTTGTTCAATATGTTGGAAATACTCTTATGCAACCATTCTCAGGAATTGTAAACCTGAAAAAAGATCAATCTACCTCATGTGAATATCTTGTCCTATATTTTTGTAAATATTGTTCTGAATGTACTGTAAAATATTTTGTATCATCTGCTATGTTAACTTGATTGTAACCTTATATACACTGTTTTGAATTGTAACCTTATACATACTGGTATAATGGATCTGTCTTGGAGCTTTTCTCCCCGGGCCTCTACTGAAAATGGACATATATCCAGTTGGACTAGCCCGGTCAACAAATGTAAAATAAATAAATAAATAAAATAAAAGTTTGCTGAGAGCTATATCTGCAAGCAAGAACATAACAATGTGTTGTACCTTTCAACACTATGGAAATGCAAGAATCAGCAAGTTCAACAATGACACTGGTATGATAAGAGTAAGTTGTTAAAGGAAGGTACATCAGATACAGATGACTTCTGGCAGCTTGTAAGCTGTTTCTTCTTGGCACGTTTTATCATCTTTTGCATATTTTTGAGATTTCTTCGCCTTCAACCTATCAGCTGTTCCATATTAGTGCTCACTGTCATCTCTTATAATCTTTTCTGCAATAACATTGTTTCTAATCAATCTATTTTTATAAATTGTGCTCATATAATGATAAAGGTTGTAAAATTAATATTTTTAATTGTAGCTTCTTTTAAAACCTTACGGTCTTATTCTAACTCTTTATACAAATTGTTATTGTATTAGCCAAAATCATCTTCCGATCACAACTGATCTGATCAAAAATGCACACAGCTCTTAGAAAAAGCCGCTAGTTGCTATGGAACCATTACTTAGATTCTCAACCCTCTGTTACTTGCTTGGCTTGGTTAAGTGATCAAAAATAGTGTCACAAATCAAGGAATTGTATTTGTGTAATTTTTTTTCTGGATTTAAGAACACTAGACAATCCCTAACCTGACTTCCTTGAACTTCCTCTTGCTAAGCCACTGTTCCCAGCACCAAAGGGATTCACTGACTTAGCTGTTAATATCTTTCCTGCTTGAACCTCACTCACATTAACCACACCAGTACGGGCTGCCCATTTGAAAGTCCTTACAATTTCACAAAAAGAGTCCGTAAAGTGGTCTTGCCAAAGTAATTAACTGAATTCTACAAATAAACAACCAAAAGTAACCACAGTGTAAAATATAACTAAAAAAAGTCCAAAATATACACTGTGACGCAGTAGAAAAACTTTAAGATAGCCAAACTCTTCAGTCCAAGCTGTTTTTATTCTTCCAACATACAAAGACACAGACTGAGTGCTTTCATCCCATAAACTGGGGACTTCATCATTAGAATTCTGCTTTAATGATCTTAAGTTACTAGACTTGAGTTTTTCAACTGATTCTTTTTTCTCCCTATAATTATTGAAGGCTTTTGACATTTCCTGTAGTGGTACTGTAACTGTTAATAATATTTTCCACATTAATCCTTTTTTGCAGCTAGTATAGATAATTGGCTCCACAGGCAGACCTATTCCATACATATTAAAAACTATATTTATCATATGTACCCATCTTTTGTGATGTACTTGGCAGATCTATTTTGGATAAGTTTCTGTTCATGGTACCTGTGACATCAGTTACATGTTCTTAAGTTTTGTGGTCTAAATTTACAGATGACTACAAAACTGCATCAGTAGTTATAAGGCTGACAAGTTATCAGACTTAGTGATACTATTTTCCTGCAGAATTATTTAGAGCATCTTTGGTCATAGTCTAGTTAAAATGATACAGAATTCAACACCAAGCAATGCTGTGTGATGTATTTTAGTAAGTGTACTCCACCCTTATAATATAAATGATAAATAATATAATTAAATTTCCACACAGACAAAGTGAGAACCAAGATGAACTCTTCCTCTGGGCCAAAAAGATCTCCCCTCTTCTATCTCAACCAACCAGATAGGGAGTTCTCCTTTCTCATCTTGAATATGGGTTCCCAATTTTTGCTTCTGCCTTCAAGAAAAGCATTGCCACACTCCAGACAATCTCTAACAGCATCTGCTGATTCATTACATCATCTTATCACCATAGAAAAAGCCAAATGGCTACCCATAAAATAAAGATCTAACCTAGTTTTAAGATCTCAACTCTACAAACTACTCCAGCTCCACTCATTTACTGCCTTTGCAGCTAAACTTCATAAAAAACATCCACATACAGCCTAGGACACTACCCACAAGCCACACCCACTCTCATTACCCCTAGAACCAAACTCTACAGCACTGTGCATGCTTTCTTCTCTTGGGTACCTACTCTTTGGCAAGCTCTCCCCATTGATATTAAGGAAATCAGCACTTATTCCAAATTCAGAATGCAACTCAAAAATCACTTCTTCATCCAAACTAAACGCTCCTGCATCTACACAGGCTCACTTAGCCTATCTCCTTTCCAAGTCTAATATCCTCTCTCAAGCTTCACTGAAGATTGACCTGCTTCAGAAACTATGCATATATTGTGCATTACACTCTGCTTGATTATACATTGTATTATACTTGTTCAGTGGACTGTATATACACTTTTTTATGTAATTAGTCTGAACTATTCTGCTATTGCTTTAACTTCTGTATTTGTTTGTTTGTGAAATGTTTTGTATTTCACCTGGGCTGAGCCTGAAATTGGTCAGTATTGATCAGTGCATTACCCTGGTAAACATATATAAATAAACAAATAAATAAATAAATAACTCTGTCCTTGGCATTAATGAACAGTTTGATACAAAGACTATTGTCAATGGTAAGTTCATTCAGCATCAACGCTAGTGACATCAAAAGGCATTGCTCCTGTGCTGTCAAAAGTATTATTTCATACATTATATCTAATAAAGCCTCTGTACTGATCCCCATATCTGTGTAACTAGATAAGCCTGTTATAGTAACATATAATGCCTCATGGGTTCATAAGCTTATAGCAGTATATTAAGCAGTTGTTTTAGAGGGCATCACGAAGCCTGTCATTCAGTTTACCTACTTTCCCAGTCCATAATGGATTGAGCGGACAGACCCAAGGTAAATTTATGGTTAACCATCTAGTTTTCTATATTAGACGAAGAGAGTCAGAAAACTATTTAGTTTGATGTGGAATGTGCCCTTATTCCAAAGGTAGGGTATCCTTTAGGGGTAGTATCTATCCCATGAAAACATTCAGTTTATATAATGATATAGGTGTAGGTTGCTTGGTAGATATCTGTGATGTTTTCAGTTTTATGGACACACAAGAGGTCAAGCAGGGTAAGGTCATTCAAGCCTTCTAGGTCTGTCAGGGATCACAACAAAGGTCCCTATAACAGACAGAACAGAGTAATAAAGATTTGAGATGCTAAGGGAATTCATACCAGAGATATTTGTTGTGAAGATACATTTTGTATTGCTAGCTGGACCACATGTTTGCATAGATATGTGTCAAAAAGGACATTATATTCTTATGTAGGGCTAAGGGAAGAGTAGAGTGGGATGTTAACTTCCTTGGACTTAGAGGACATGCCTTTAGTAATCATTTGGGCTGTTCAGAAGAATTTCCCCATCACAGTTGATACATCATAGTGCAAGGGGAGTTTGTTGTCATTTATGGTGTTGTTGGAAGGGTGATATTTTCTTCTTTAGAGTAAAATACATCATGTTTTGCATTAAGCTTTAGTCCTTACTCCTGAAACCATTAATTTGTATGGGTAAGTCGCTCTTGTAGAATATGAGTGTAATCTTGAGTGTCAACAATAGCACTGAGTTTGCGGTAATCAGCAATCTTGGTCAGCCAGAAATCACTGACATTGACTTTGAAGTCAGTGAAGTGAATGCCAAAGAGCGGTGTTCCCACTACAGAGCCCTGTGGAGATATCAGTAATGATGAGCATTTTTGAGGAAAGTATGCCACCAATCCTGATTGAGTGGGTTCTCTTTATAGGTCAGTATGCTATACAATGAGTTATGTAGGTGTTCATATTTTGCTGGGTCAGTTTATCAACACTTAAACAAGAACTTACACTGCCATTACATCTATTATTCACTAAGTCATAGAAATATGGGGAGATTCCTCAAGATTGGAGACATGCACTTATTAAACCTGTCTTTAAGGGACAGGGGAGTAGGACAAACCCAGAATCATACAGAACCTTAAGTCTACTTTCATGTTGTGGAAAAATAATAGAGAAGTAATCCTGGATACGTTACTGCCAGAACTGGATAGGCTGGGACTTGAAACCATATATCAGCATGCATATGTTGAAAATAGATCTATTACCACCTGCAACATGATGTTCTATAACAATATAATAACAGCTATGAACGGAAAATTTTGCTGTGATGTGATTTATATAGATTTAACTTCAGCATTTGACAGGGTCATGCACAAAACACTGCTCAATAAATTAATACAACTAGGTACTGATGCACTGTTGATAAGATGGATAGCTGCATGGCTTACAAATAGGACATGGCAAGTATCACACACCAACTGGACATGTGAAATCCTTGGTTACAGTCAAGGTGTCCCACAGGGCTCTGTACTAGGCCCTTACTTGTTTAAATTGTATCTTTCAGACCATACTTTTTCATCTGAGGTGTTCTACAGTCTATATGCTGATGACCTGAAATTGGGTAAACTGATTACAAGTTTTACAGATAAGGCATGTCTGCAAAATAATTTGACTAAATTGACCATGTGTGCACAGGAGAATAATGTGTTGATAAATACATAAAAAACTAAGCATATGAGATTTGGGAGACATAAACTGAAAGGTGAATATTTAATACAGCACACAGTGATTGAAACTGTAGACTCATTTAAGGACCTGGGTATATGGGTAGATCCAGCTGTGAGTTTTTCTAATCATATCAACCAATTGGCTAATGATAGTTATAGAACTATAGGTTGTATAAAAAAGATTTATAAAGATTAGGAAATCAAACATAATGAAGTCATTGTTTGTTAGTTACATTAGACCCAAACTTGAGTATGGAATAACAATATGGAAACCCTATAAGAAAACAAGCATGAATAAACTGGAAAGAGCACAGCGGAAATATACTAAGGGCATCCATGGATGTGAAAATCTAAGTTATTATGAAAGACTAAAATATCTGAACTTTTACAGTGTCTCTTACAGATATTTAAGAGGAGATCTTATTCAGGCAAATAGGGCATTTAGGGACAACTATCTCTGGGAATGTTTGGGGTTATCAAAACATACTAGAGAATCATCAGATAACCTATGTAGAAGATTCTATAGGAATGAGAAGTGTACTAATTGGTTCTCTGACAGAGTAACTGATGCTTGAAACAGACTACCAAATTACATTAAAGCAAGTACTAGTTTAGATATTTTTAAGAACAGCCTGGACATTTATTATGGGAACAAGTGTTTTGTCATATTGGCAAGCTAGAAGGGCTTTAATGCCCGTGCTTGAAACATTTGTATGTATGTGTGTATGTTATACTGTCTGAATGTGGAATACTGTCAAAAGCCTTGTTTAGATCTAGGTAGGCAACATGCATAGGTGCATAGGTTCATAGATTAGTACTAAGCTAACTGCCCTTGTGGGCCATTTTAAGCCTACCTAATTGCCCTATGTGAGGATCAAACCCTGTACCTTGTGTCTGTAAGGTAAACAAATTAACTACTATGCCATCTTTCTGAGGATGCACTGGTTTACGTTTGTCCAATGAGTCTTTCAAAAAAAGTCAGCCAGGTTAAGAGGGCAGAATCTGATAAGGCTAATCAGTCTATAGTTCCCAGAGTTAGTGGTTGAGTCACTCTTATGGAGAGGGACCACAACAGCTGTTCTCCAGCCTTGAAGTATATAATCAGTAGAGATTATAAATTTAAATAGGTTTTCAAGGAAGTCTTTAAGGCATTATTTCATACTAACAAGGAAACAACCTGGTATGTTGTCTGGACCCATTGAGCTAATGTTGTGGATTTTGGAGATGACAATTTGTACTTATTTTGAAGTAAATGCAGGGGAAGGTACTGGGAGAAAGTATGGAGGAAGAAAAAGAGGAGAAAAATTAAAGCTAAATGTGTCCACTAGTAATTTTGCAATATCCTTGGGGTCTGAGTGGGTGGTGCCATTTGACATCAACTCTCTGCAGTGCTCAGTATTGTTTCTGAGGTTTCTGACATATTTAAAGATGGCTTTAAGGTTATTTTTGGATGTGGTAGCAATATTTAATTTATACTTAGATTTGTTGATCTTAAAGTTTGCCTTATTTCTTCATCCTCTTGAGATCACATTTGAAGCAATTTGGGGATTTGGGTTGATTTCATAGGGCTAGAACCATTTTTTCTTGTTTTAGAGTTTGTTGATGCAGGGATTTCATCAAAGAGGTTTGTTTTTGAACTTGGCAGACAGAAGTTTCAGTGAAGAAGTTAAGGTAGGAATATAAATTGGTAGTATAAATGGCTTTCTTAGTTAAGGGGTCCTCATTAGGTGGGTAGCTTTCAAATCTCATTAAGTCAGAAGCTAGAGTTAGGAAGTTAACATTAGTCTCTGTAGACAATGGAATTGTTGTGCATCTTATTCTAGGATCTTATAGGGAATAAGATGGCACACTGGTCATATCTGACCAAAGAGGGGACCACTACAGATGTAGTGCATAATGATGCCATAATCATAAGAACTAGTGCCAATAGGTCTAAGCCCCTAGTAGCTCAGAGCGCTAATTGGTTGAGAGAACTGGCATTGATGATGATAAGGAATCAATGTGCATATTTGTTATTCCCAGTACATGTTTTCCATTTTATGGATGTATAGTCAAAATCATCTAGGATGACTATAAGGAATTCAGTAATTTGGGATTTTAATTTGCAGAGGCTGTTTTCATGCTGCGGGTGTCATGAGGTATTCTGTAACTGACCATGATATGGAAAGCAGACTTGCTTGTAGCTACCAGGATATGGAGGATTTCTGGCTCACTATATTGCTGGATTAAACGTGGGGTAATCGGCTTTAAAATAAAAGCAGATGATTGTCCATCAGAGACCATGTCACACTAACCGGAAGATCTAAAAGAATGGTAGGCACTAAAACCAGGTAAAGAAAGGGTATTGTCACTACACTGGAAGCATCTTGCTTCTATTATACAGATGTCAATGTTTTCAAGGGTTAGGAAGTCCTCAAAGGTGGGCAATCTTTTGTTTAAATATCTAATGTTGAGCAGAGCCAGATAAACATTGACCTGATTTGAAATTGCTAGGTTAGTAGGTATAGAAGGCCGACTTTACTAAAAAATGCACCATGGGGGCAGAAAACATCTTTGCTAAAATACAGAAGTCTTGGGGAGAGAGATGCAGGCCATCCCTAGTGAAGCAGGAAGAACTGGCGACCATCTCTCTCCAAGATGACACACACTTGAACTCCCCCCTCAAATGATGCCAAATGTTGATGTTGATAACATTTTGTTTGTTTTATATTGATGGCAGGATAGTTCTCAAAACTACTTGACTGACAGGCTCAATCACATAGATGGAGAGCTCAGCCATATCTCTCTTCATGTCATCCAAGCTGGAGCATCAAAGGTCATTTGCTGCCACATGCGCAATGACCAGGTCACATGTATATCTGATGTGAAGGGATCCAAGAATTTTGATGGCACTGGCAATTCTGGCACCTGAAAGATAGCTGACCATTATTTTATCTTTGATTGGTCTGGTGATCAGTATATCTAATGAATGAGTCACAATTTCAAGGACATCTCCATGTATTTCTGCATACTGCTTTGGTAACATATACTTGTAGTGACAATAATAATCTAGAAAGATTTGGTATGATTTTGCTGTTCTGGTCTAGGCACATTAGTATACTGACTAGGAGGCCCATGAGACGTTTGGAAGGTTTGGGGTTATGTTTGTGATGTGGCAGTGTAGGTGTGTAATGACCACTGACAACTTAAATATGAGGGTACATACATTTTACCTATGCATGTGGTTTGAGCTACTCATAAGCAGAAAAGGAATATTAACCTGGAAAGCAAAGGATAAATAAATGTGTGGTGCTGCAGCAGTAGCAGTAATATATACACTCTTGCATTATAGTTAAAGCTAACACTGTAGACATTTTATTATAGTTAATGTTAACACTACACCATTTAGATTTATAATATAAGCTGTAATACCACAGAAATGCAGTTTTATTAGTACTACTTTAATTAGTACCACAGTAACACGAATTAATTACAGAGTCCACTCTTACAGAGGACATGAAATAGACTAAATCTTGAGGCTGCTATTTCTTCTCAGCTTTAGGTTTGTGGAAAGGTATGTAGAATGCCAGGCAGAGAGATGAAGTCTATCAAGCTGTCCAGTTGTAGCAGTCTAGTTCAAGATAGAAATTAATTTTATAATACGCAATATCAGAAAGGATCAGCAAGTACAACTCTATATAAGATTGGGATTTTGCTAGACACTCTAATTCAGTATTCACAGACATGCATGAACATTCAATGTTTTGAATACTGAATTAGAGCAGTCTGTAAGCAACACCTGCTTGTATATGCTCAGTGATTGTACAACTTGCAAACAAATGTATCTGCAAAATACTTTAAATTGGATAATAGGAATAATAAACTGCAGCAGTGGGAGTTATGGTTTACTCCCTTAGAATCTGAGTGCTTGAACCCAGTAGCTTTAAATTCTGAAAACAAATGTGGTCAACTGACAGTATATTTTACCATAAGTCCTATCACCTTGAGGTATTATCCCTCTATCTTAGACTGATCATTGTTAAGTTTCAGTCACAAAATTCTATCTACACTTGTTGCACTCAGAAAGAGATGCCACTGAAACAACTGCATTGCCTTTAAAAGGAATTATGCCAGATCGCTACTGCCCAAGAGCAGCTCATCTTTGCTGGAGTTTAAGTATGAAGTTACATTTCATTACTCATTGTGGTGACTTGAGTCCCTCTACCATGATATAGTGACTAGTGGTACCACCTGCATGGGGTTTCACTGCTATATCTTGTCACAACACTCCCCTTACCAAAAGTTAACTTTCTCTTTTGCTGCTAGGCATCCCAGTGTCCCCCAAAACTGTTGTGGCAGCAATGACATTTCTTGGTCTTTGATGCACCCTTTACAAGGAAAACTATACATGTATGTAACATTTCATTACACAATAATGTATTCCACAAAAGCATCTTAGTAATGCAAGCATTACAAATTTGATTTTAGGAGTAAAGGTCACATTAACCTGATGCCGCTATCTAACTATTTGACGACAATTAAGTGTTTAACCCTCTTCAAGACACATACACAAGAATCTAATGAGTTCCTTAGCAAATTTAAGTAAGACATGCAGTTCCTGATATCTTTTTGATAGTAAAGCCATTTGAAGTATCTAAAGTAATAGTACATCCACTTCAGGATCAGCCATATCTCTCTTCCTCTTAATGAAAGAAATCTGGACAAAACTAAAAATAATAGGGAGACAGAGGCTCAAAAAAAGGGATAGATTTCAAATACTGCTCTTATAAACTTAGAATGTTGCTAGAATAACAGGTTTCAGAGTAGCATGTATTTTGTGAAGGATATGAAGTCTGTAACTCAAATGTCTGTCATTATTTACTAACTCCAGAAAACCACAAATTTCATGAGGAATTTACCAAAAATATGAAGCAATAACCTGGACATTCTGTGATAATCTGGACAGTGGAGAGGTATGGGATCAAACAAATCAAAACATGACATGCAGAAACTAAAACAATCAAGGTATGATGTAACTACGAAAGCAGCTATTGTCTTACAAGTCTCTACTCAGTGTTATGACCTCAAAACATAAGGATATTTTTTCAATATTCACTTTCCTTTTCCTTGTAAAAAACAAGCCAAATATAAAGGCAGAGAGGTAACCAAGGCTTCTCAATAATCCATTCATAAAGTGCCTGTATCTGCAACTGGGATGTTTTCGAAAAACCAAGCTTAGATGTAAAAGCAAAAGAATTTATTTAATAAAATTATTGTCGGTAAGCGCTTTCACATTTGCTTCCTCAGACCATTAACATTCAAAAAATCAGTCTGCTCCTTTTATAGTAGTCATGTGTTTCATCTTATAAAACTTTAAAGTGATACAAACCAGATTATTGAAAGTTTCATTAAGGAAGGTTCAGTGTCATAACATTTCCATATTAGATAGAGTAAATTCATATCTATAAAGAGTTTACTAGGTACACATCATTCAATACTTACTAAAACATACTAATATATAATGTTTGTTGCTAGAAAAGCATATCTAAATGCTACAGCATTTAGAAGCATTAACTGTTGCATGAAGCTCAATAAATATTTTTATTTATTTTATTTTACATTTATTTTACATTTGCTGACCGGGCTAGTCCAGCTGGATCAATGTCCATTTTCAGTGGAGGCCCGGGGAGAAAAGCTCCAATGGTGAAAGCAAGATAATAGAAATAAAAATAAACAATTAGCTCAAAAGCAATGAGCAAAAATACGAAGATTTTAGTACAGGTAATACAAATCTAAAAAGAAAACAAATAAAACCAACTAATAAGGTTAATAAGGATGGGAGTAGCAAAAAGAAGTGTGGGGAAGAAAAAGTAGTGGCAAGTACTGTAGTTCCTGGCCAAAAGGCAGTCTCGACAATTATTTTTAAAGAATACTTCTGAATCTTCAGAATTACCATGGATATCAGTGGAAATGGAGGAAATGCATAAAGGAACACTCTTAGCCATAGGAATGAAATTATATCTTTGTTCCAGGCCTTTTTCAGAGTCCTTGAGTAGAATTTGTTCAGTTGTCTGTTTTGAAAGGAGGCAAATAGACCTATTTAAGGTGTTCCCACAACTGGATTAACTGAAGATTCCCCTCATTCAATTTCCATTTATGCAGGTATATCCTGGTTCCTCTGAGCTTATCTGATACTCTGTTTTGCTCTGACGGACTATAAGATACTTGGAGGGTTAAAGAGTGCTTAAGATCTATCTGCCAAGCCATTAGAGTCAGCCTGCACAATAGGTGTGACGTGTTACCCTCTTGCCTATAGTGTTGTCTGCAGTCACATGAAGAGGCCCTGGGGTCCATAGATGATGCTGAGATTTTAAGACATGGATTACTGCCAACATCTCTTTGAAATTCTGTAGTTTAGTCTGTCTGATCAATTGCACAGACATTGCACCTTTATACCAATAGAAACTCCACCTTCCCCAATTGAAACCCAATGCAACTATAGTTACAGATTAGCTTGGAGTTAAAGAAGAAAAGGGAAGAACTGAATTTGCTTGATCTTGTAGTCTCTACCAGTGCCATTCCTTTCTGACAAAAATCAAGATTTGAATCTGAAACTCTAGAAAATGCAAATTGTTGGATCCATGTGTTTTTTAGTAACCACTGCATAATTCTCATGTGTAACATGACCTGAAGAATCATGAGAATCATAGATGCCATGAATTAAAGGATCTTGAGATACTCTCTGACCAAAGTCTGACACTGCTTTGAGAATCTCATGAAAGTTTCCAGATAAAAAGCCACCTTTTCCTGTGTCAAAAAAAGCTTCTTCCTACAACCACCCCTGCCATGAATATCTACATAGTGATGAAGGTCATCCAGTGGGGGGGGGGGGGTTCTGTCACCAGGGTGCTGTCTCTCCCTCTGGAGAGACTTTCTGTAGGACATGCTATGTTATCCAGTGGGAGTTAGAGGAAATGATGGTGGAAGATCAGTAGCTTAACATCTGCCAGAAGAATGCCCTTGTGTGACTGGTATGGTAGCACTACTGCCTAGCCATTCTCATTGGGCCACCAGTGCTGGGCCCAGTGAGGAGGGATTCACAGAGGTGACTGACCTCTGGTTGGGCACAGCCCTTGGTAGCATGAAATAGAGTCATCATACCAGCCTATCCCCCATCATGGTATTCTGCTTCCTTGTGTTTCACTTCCCTCCCCAGCTTGCAGTTCAGTCATCCCAATCACTTGTTGTCCTCCCCTACATCTCTGTCTCTTCTTTGTGCTCCTTCCTTTTGTGTCAGCAACCCCCCTTATGTTTTTTTTCTATGTTCTGTGTTTGTCTTCCCCCATTACCATTCCTATATCCCACTTTCTCCTCATATCTTTCCCTTACTTCCCTCCTCTTCTACCTTTCTTAAAAAAATGGGCACTTGTCCCACGAAACAAATATACCTTACTTAATCACCCCATCTGAGTTTTTCCTTCTTCTTCCACTTCCACAGTGTTCCTTTGCATGCTCTTCTCCCTTTCTTATAGGTGAGTACTAGGCTAATGCCCCTGGAGCCTTTACAAGACTAGCCTATAGGATTACCCTGGCATTGTGCCACCCGACCTTAGTTCCCAGTGCCTCTGTCGAGTAGAGTCACTGCAGTGATTCCCAGGGTGAATTTTCTATTTCCCATCCACTCCTCAGATTTCTCTAGAAGAGGGCCAGTAAGGCGCTCTACTTGACATGTCTATTCCATAGCATGGGTAGCCTCTGGGTTATGAACCTGTCCCTCCAGCTTGTTCTGTTTATTGTGGTAATGAGGTTAAGGTTTCTGGAGTGTTTAGTGCAGAGGGACTGGGATTTCTTTAGATGTAGCATTTCTAACAGAGGCGGGTTAGACATGGCTTTGTAAATCAAGCAGAGATCACCTCTAAGTAGGCGATATGAGACAGAGAATAGTTGGAGTTTTTTTGAATCTGTCCATATTGGAGTGTTTAAGGCCTAGGATCCTCTTTGTGAGGTACTTGCATGGCCTCTCTAGTTGTTGCAGGTGTCTAGTGAAGTACATGCCAAATGGGGCATTGTACTCAATGATTGGCCTAATGAGGAAAGAGTAGAGGGAGACAATGTCCTCTTTCTTCCTGGATGCAAAAGTCTTAGTAATGAGATGTGCCACATAGAAGGACTTTCTGACCACAGTGGCAATGTGATGGTCAAAAGAGAGGTTGCTGTCAGCCTATGTTCCCAGATCTCTTAAAACGCCTTCTGTGTTCAGTTGACTACCATCGATGTGGTAATTCATGGGAACCAGGTTTTTCCCAAAGGGAATGATGACACATTTTTTGGCATTGAGCTTAAGGCCATGGTTCTGACACCAGTTGTTGGTCTTAGTGAAGCCTTTCTGTAGGATGTCAGCATCACCTGGGGAGTTAATTATGGCACCCAACTTGCAATTGTCTGCGAACTTTGTCAGCCAGAGTCTCCTCGTGTTGGCCTGGACTTTCAGAGATGCAGATACCAAACAGGAGAGGACCCAGGACCGATCGCTGTGGGACTGGTCAGCAGTCTGACTTGGAGCCAGCTACTTTCACACTATGGGTTCTATCTGTGAGCCAGTTTGCAAGCCACCTAGTGATATAGGGGTTGATGCCTAGCTTAGTGAGTTTTTCTATGATTCCTAAGTGGGGAATGGTATCAAGGGACTTGGCCAGATCAAGGTAGGCTGTATGAACAACCTTGCCTTCATCCACAGCTCTGGTGACTGACTCAAAGTAGTCGACCAGGTTGAGCAGGCATGATCTATCCTTTACAAAACCAAACAGTGTGGTATCCAGACTTTGGAAATTCCCTATATCATTGTTTATTGGGTCCATAATGATGTGTTCCATAGCTTTGCATATCAGACTCATCAGGCTAATGGGGCAATAGTTCCCAAGGTCTGTAGTCACTCCTCCTTTGTGCAGTGGGATGACTGTAGCAGTGCGCCATTCGGTAGGGAATAAACCTGAGGTGAGGCTGTGATTAAACAGGGCACATAGGTGAGGTGCCAGTTCACTCCGTAGTTCATGTAGAACATAGCCAGGGATATTGTCAGGTATTCATGGCCTTGGACAGTGCTGTTTTAACCTGTGCAGCTGTAATACTGGGTGCCTCACAATCTACTGGTATTGTGATTGGTCCTTTGATGGAGGAGAGAGGGGTAAAGTTGGCACTGAATCTGTTGGTCAGTATATTGGCAATATCTGTTGGCTCGGTATAGGAGGTGCCATTATGCAAATCTGGGTATTGCCGTGGAGATTCTTTACATAAATGTAGAAGGCCTTGTGGTTGTCTTTACTATCTGCTGCAATTCTGTTTTCATAGCTAGCTTTAGAGGATTTGATGAGGGATCTCAACTTTTTGTTGAGGCTGATAAGGACGTTTTTTCAGTCTTGGGACTTCACCTTATTCCGCATTAGTTTCCTCCTTCTGTTGTAGAGTTTGTTTATGGCAAGGGACCACCAGATTGGCTTCCTTTTTTAGAGGAGAGCATCTTGGTCTATTGGGTATGGTGATATCCATGCATTTGTGTATGTGTTCATACAGGGCATTAGTGCATGATTTGGCAGTCGTGCAGCTGTTCTCCAATTGTATGGGTGCCGTGAAGTTAGCCACCTCTGTTTTTAGGAGCCCAAAGTTAGCTTTGGAGAACTTTTTCATGATGGGTACCTTTGTGGGGGGGGGGGATGTGTATTTCCAAGGTGATTAGTTTGTGGTCGGATCTAACCAGGGAGGAGTTGACTATTGGTATAGAGCAATGGTCGCCCATGTTAGTAATGACCAGGTCAGGGATGTTGCTACCTCTAGTGGGGGTAAGAACAAGCTGGTCCAGGGCATTGGAATTAATGAATTCCAGGAAATGTTGGGCAAGTGAATTGATACATGAGTAGTTTTCCCAGTTAATTGGGGGGGGGGTAGTTAAAGTCACCCAGTATGAGAGTGTTAGGTTGGACCCTGATATTCTCCAGAGTGCTTAGGAACGTGGAGTGTGAGTCTTGGGACATGGTGGGGACCTATAGCAGGCTACGACCTGAATCACTGTTTTACCCAATGTTAGCTGCACCTGGAGTATCTCTGATGCATTATGTTGGGCTACCAGTCTGGAGGTGTGCACATCCTTTATGAATATGGAAACACCACCACCTTTGGAGCTTCAGTCCAAGTTCCAGGGCCGAAAGGTGTGGAATGAGTTTTAGCCTGGTAGTGCAGAAGTGCTTTCTGTTGCCTTGAACCAGGTCTCTGTTACAGCACACATGTCAATGTTCTCCATTTTAAGGAGTGCTTTGAGCGAGTGCATTTTGAGATTTAGACTTCTAGCACTGAGCAGCATGACCCTCTGACTGTCCTATACACCCATTTCCTCACCATTAATATGCATACATTGGTAGAGAGTCTTCTAGGACGCCCTTATAATGGCTCTCATTAGTTCTCATAAAGGTGGGTCTGTAGATCAGAGCATGTGTATATACCTTTAAGAAGCATTTCCAGATGTACCATGTGCATATAAATACTGAGCACCTGCAGGCAGCAGTGCCATTTTGAGAGAACAGCCAGAGTGTTAACATGTATGAGTGTGGTAGTCTGTCTATTTATAAGTTTATTTAAGTTACAAAGCCTCATTTGTGATATGTTTGTGTGTAATAAAGTTGCTTGAACAGAACCCATGATGTTTTGTCTGTTTTATCCTGACGAGCAACAGAGTCTTTGCACTGTGGAGACATATAGTTACAGGTATACTTCTTACGTGAGTCTGGGATCTGCAGGTCACATGACCTTCATTATGCTATGCACAGTTTTTACGAACAGATTCCTTAATTACTTAATCTCTTCCATGCTAATTGTCTGCTATTATAGTTTTTAAGTATCTTCAGCCCCCATCACTCTGCTTCAACTTAGTTAATTAGCCACCAGGTGGGGCATAAGTAATATTTTTGAATCCCAGAGAGTATCTATGGCAGCTGAAGAGATATTGTGCTGTTAACATAGCTATACAAATGGTCATAATTTTGTATTGCTGTAAATGCCTTAAACATCAAACAATATGAACAGGACTGACTAACTTCATATAAATGTTTGCAACTTGACGAATAAGTGCTGTGGACATTATGTTTCTAGATTGACTGGTTGCTGACATATTGTACATTGTTTACAAACCTACATAGCATATTGTTTACTGTGTTATTGTGACTTATAAAATCCATTTTAAGACTTGAAAACCAGTGAGTGTAAAGATGCATTTGTGTTGAGTGATTCTGGTGTTGATACTTGTATCACAATTCTATTGACTGAACATTTGCACTACTAGTTTATAACCTGACTTTATTAAAAGACTCAGGATATATCCATTGTTCCTATGAAAGAAGTTAGAACTGTAACCTTCTATAACTCTTACAATGGCAAAGAACTGTACATCATTTCAAATGCAAAATAGTTTAAATAAGTATAACATTTTATTAGGCCAACAGTTTCTTTTTTTACTTGATTATCTTAATTCTCAAATTTAGCAAGAAGTTAACAGAGTCCATTTAACAGCCTATATAATACATTAACATCTGTTAAATTACGAGTAAAATTCGGAACCTGAAGATTTTACATTACCTTTGGTGAGACTGGGTAAATACTATGCAGTGCATGTCCCTTTTGGGTGTACAACGTTTAGCTATAAACTCTGAAGTCACTCTACCTCGAGGAGTGATGAAAACCTCCTTTAAAGTTGTTACATCTATTATCTCATTTTTGGCTAATGGCACAATTTAGTTGTATGGCATATGACAAAATGTCTCACCTTATCTACCCCAAGGACATAAGCAGTCATAGCATTTCATAGAAGATTAGAAACACTTGATTAATATAGGTTGCCTTTTCCCTGTGCATTTGAAAAGCTACAACTCTTGCATAACCAGTAGATTTTTTTCCTCTCAGCCATCAAACAAGTTGCCTTATCTCTGCCCCCACGTATTGCCAAACTCCTTCACACTGCTCTACAGTTGATAATCTGACTGTTTAATCAAGAAGGCGTTTCTTCTATTCACTGACTTTGCTCTGATGAAATACTTTCCCATATGTCCTTAGTCATGAACTCTGACTTTACATCCTTTTCTCTTGTACTTATCATTCACTTTTTTCAAAGATGACACAGTATTAGGCACTTATTCCCTTAAAGTTAGATAAATGCTGTCATTATCTTGGTTTCTTCAGCAGCACAAATAGTACTTAATTCATTTTTCCTTTCTCCTTACTCAGTTTTTAATGATGATCTTTCAGTCTATTGTCCTTATCCTCATACATAATATCTACATCCTTACAAAATTGTGATGTGCAGAACTGTGCAATACTGTTCAGAGGAACTTACTAGTTGTCTGTACAGAAAGATAAAAAGTTACTGTTTTCTTTTGTGAAGCTTTTTCATGCACATCCAAGTAACTCCTTCACAAATGTTCATGTTTTTTGCTTTGCTTACTTACCTTTAAATCTTTATATGTTTGGATATGATAATACAGAGAGTTCCTGTTATTGTCACCAAAATGCCCCCCCATTGTTTTTCTGCTTTTTTGTTTGTTACTTAGCCATAACATTGTGTCTGCACTTTTTTTGCACACTTAAACGAAAATGCTGCTTCTAGTTATCCCTGTAACTTTGCTCATTCTAGTCATCTTGACATTATCAGCATGGGTATAAATGTGTATGCAAACACGCACATACACTTATAGAGACCCACACACACATAGATAGATAGATAGATAGATAGATAGATAGATAGATAGATAGACAGATTCATTTGTCTACCTGTTTTATCCATTTCAGGTTCATTGGGGAGCTGGGCTATATTCTGATATGACCACCACCTAGCAAAAAACACTTGTACCATAACATAGCACTTCAAGAATAATCTAGTTATTTCACTGCATACTGAGGGTCAGTTGCATTAAATTGCAGTGTTACATTGGTGCTGCATTTCTGCCTCCATGCCACAGTTTTCAAACTACCTTAATAAGTCATTATCTCTCTGTTTGAACTCTGAAAGAAGGAATAATCCCACCACTGCCTCTATACAAGGCTGTATAGTAAAATGCCTTTCACTTTGTCTTCACTGGCAATGTTATAAAATGCAACTGTTATGAACTTCACTTATGATTCTATCTTCTGTCTCCCCTGACTGCTCTTCAGGCAAATTCTGTGGATGCACAGGGTGAGAGTTATGATTACTGCCCTTTCTTTTATGTGGTAATTTTGATTTACGTGAGATTAATCTACAGTGCAATCAAGTCCATCTCTAATCCTTGATTGCTAGCAACCCACTTTAATTAAGCAATAGTTATTGGCATAGTGCCTTGCCCCGATTGTAGTACACTTTCCTTCCCCAATGGAACTTCTATAGTTTGCTTGGCATCTCTTTGGCAGAACAGGAATGGTATTGGTTTAATCAGGAAGAACTAATTAGACTGCTGTAAAATTGGTAACATCAGACAGCATATGTTACAAGGTATAAAATAATAAGAAGGATGGTTCTTATTAAAATTGTGAGGTTGTGTGACCTGAAAGGTCTTGTAGACTGAAACACAGATTCTGAAATAACACAAAATCATGTGATAAAGCATACTGAAAGTCAGGGTCACAAGACCATAATCTAAGTGGCTTAATTCCCCAATTTGGTTGTGTGTTTTGTCAACTATACTGGATATGAGTTTTTGTTCTGTATAGGACACTTGAAATTGCACTGATGACCAGGAATACTGATTCTTGGTTTCCAAAAAAGGGACTTCCATTTTCACAAAATGGAATCTGGGCCCTGAATCTGTGATTTTTAAAATGCAACCTCTAGTCATTACAATGATTTCATTATAATGTTCTTCTGTATCAATATATTTTGAAAACAAAAAAAAACAGATTCTAGCCACAATTAGTAAGGCAAGCTGGCAATGTTAAAAATAGTAAATATAAGCAGAAATACATTTTGTAGTGAATGTTAGATTTTATGAATATCAGTCTGAAATTAATTATGTTGTAAATATGCTGAAAGAAAAGGCTTGCTTAAATGCAGAAACAAAGTTTAAGTAATATGTGATCAGCAGTCATACTAAATGATCATGGCTTGGAAAAGGAATCTGCTGAATGGACATTCTTCCCTTACAGACTCAAAACAGGATGTATGCAAGAGCAAAAATACAAAATCTGCTTTTAAAGAATGGACATTTTTCCCTTACAGACTCAAAACAGGATATATGCAAGAACAAAAATGCAAAATCTGCTTTTAAAGAACAGTGACATGTTATTCTGCATGGAAAAACAGGATGGCACAAGAACAGATGTTTTTTATACAAAGATCCAAATAAAATACAGGATGTTCACACTGTCAGAAAAGCTGATCTCTGACAATGTGTTTTCTCAAAAATATGTTTTTCTTCATAAAAAACAGGATATGCTTATCAGCATTGGCACAAGAACATATGCTCATATGTTAAGCTTAGTATTGTTTCTACAGGATAAGCAATTCTCCAAATAGAATACAGAACAATGTGTTTCCTCAAAAATATGTTTTTCTACATGGACATCAGGACACTGTTACAGGATATTCACACTGTCAGAAAAGCTGGTCTCTTACAAGACATTGTTAAACAAGGAAGCTTAGTATTGTTTCTACAGGACTAAAACTGTGTATAAAGAGCTGTATAAATCCAGCTATGTGAGAGGTATGGTAGGGACACAAGTCCTAAGGTAAATGTTATATCTCTCACATCATCTGTACTATATGAGAAGTAAAGTTGGAACAGTACTTTTAAGCTGTAACGTGTTTCCATTTGGTTTATTATAAAAAGTTATTTGTTACTGCTCTCTAAAGTTGATGCTGCAAAGTATATTCTCTCATCAGTGTATATTCTGCAAGTTTCTGTATGCAACAGACTGTGAATGCAAATATAACTAGACTTTGAATTTTAGCAGAATCCAGCCAGCAAGACTGAGTGTCTTAAGAACACTGCAGATCCATCACAGCAAGCAGTAAGCAGAGAGAGCTCAAAATATTTTTTCAGTGAATTAGTTCTCTGACCTATAATTGCCAAATTTTATGGGTTTTTTTTCCAGTACTCAGACAGTGAAAATTATAGGGTTTACTGGTATTTTTCATGGAAAAAAGTAAAAATCAGTGTCCATGCTGATGACTTCTGCTTTGGTTAATTCAAAACTAACACAATTGTGCATCTACTAATGTTTTACAAATGGACTCAAAAATAGTTGTAGCAAGTCTTAGAATTCATTCTGAAGGTCAGCTATTGTAGAAACAGCAGATTATGAGCTAGATACAGGCAATAATTACCACCCCTATTATTACCATTACAGAGGTCATAGGGGAAACATGCTTAAGCTCTTTGGGCATGTTGTTTACCTCATTTGTTTTCATCCAGGGAACAACATTTACAAATATGGTGAAATATGAATTCCAGCCTCACCAACAATCATATGTTCACATCACAGCACTTTTAAAGAAGTAATGGCCCAGCACTGTGGATTTGTGCATATTTCAACTGTAATGCTTTATATCGTAGTTTCCTTTTGCTGTTTTTAATGTTGTAGCCTGCTAGCCCAGCTATATCTATAAAAAGTCAAATCTGTTTTTCTTTCTATTCTGTTTGATAATTCAGCAAGAACATAGTAGGAATTAACCAAAACTGGAGAAACATGTTTGCAACTTTAAGCTTTCTGTGCTTACTAATAGCAAACAGCCATCCTAACCTCCTAATAAATTCTTAGACTGACAGAACTGCTTATTTTAACCTTTGGCTTGGACTGTACCTGTCTTTCAAGTGGAGAAACCCTAAATTATACTAGATAATTATCTCTTAGCTTACTCACTCCCGCATTCTTCACCATTTGAAACATCATCTGTATGTATCAGTGTCTGGTTTTGATAATATCTGACAAGGCAAGTAATGGTTTGCTAGGTCTGAATGGAATTCAAAAGAAAGGAATCTTAGGATTCACTTTCTTGGGGTTTTATTTATTTATTTATTTATTTTTTGTCACAGTATCACATAAACAGGAGGGATCTTTTGCAGGTGACCACTGGTGTCTGGACATGCAAAAGTCATTCTGTAGAGCTGGAGTTTGTAAAGAAAATAACACATTTAAGAAATAGCCATGTTGGCAGTGTCTATATTCCCAGTTTGTGGGTAATCTGTGTCAGATAGTAGTTGAGTTAAATCCTGAAAAGAGCCTGTGGCATGGAATATACTTATCTAACTATACAACTACTAATAGTACTGTGATTTTAATGGCCCACTGCAGAACTCATTACATTGATATGTAGAGAGGCAACTGCACATTGTAATCAATCAGTAACAAACATAGATTAAGCAGCCAAAAGTCAGTTTGCATCTGAAGGTTGAAGTTGTGCAGAATGACCCCCTACAATTATTTTGAATACCATTGTAGGCACAACTACCTAGTACTTTGATGTGAGTTTTACTGTAAGTTGAAGCTTTTAACATTAGCAAATTATAACCATGTGTCTCCCTCTCTGCAGCATGTACTGTGTATCGTGTTGTGAGAGACCTTGTGGGATTAAGAACATGACCCTTCTAATAATGGCTAACTAGATGTAGAACAATGGAATCTCAAAATTTTGATTTGTTAGACCTGTAATTGTTTGTAGAGATGCTACATTTTTGGGAGACTATATTCAGGAATTTGGAGAACAATTAAAATAATCCTGGATGCACCCCTTTATCTCAGCACACAAGGGGCACAGGGCTTAGAAATTAATCGTAGATAGGATGTTTTTTAGCACAAGAGAGGCAAACACACACACACACACACACACACACACACACACACACACACACCACCCACACACACACACACACACACACACACACACACACACACACACACACACACACACACACACACACACATATTTATAAACATGCTTTTTTGGCATCATACCTAAACGCATATGTGATTTGATATTTGATGCATTGCCATTTTGATCACATCTGTATGCTGTTCAAGACCACTGCTAGGATCATGTTCCACTGACCACTCCCTTAATTTGAAGTCACAGAAGTTAATAAGTGTTTTACTACTTTTGTAATACTTTTTTTTTTCTGTCATGTCTCACAAGAAAATATCGATGCCTTGTTCTCTGGTGATAAGCAAAGTAAAGGCAATAAACACCTTTTAGTTAGGAGATTTGAATTACCCAAATGCTATCCAGTGCTCCTACACATATAACAACTGTTGTACAAGGTCCTTCTTAACCATCATCAACTCCAGACCTATGGACCAAATACATTGTCTCCCTGGTAGAGACTCAGACCTCCAGGACTTTGTCTTAACAAACTCCCCAGCCCTCTGCTCAGCCCCTCAAGCATTCATTACCAAAGTTAAATCAAATCACCTAGCTATCATCTACTCCCTCAAGAAAAGCTTCCCTAGCCCCAATAATTAAGCTATATTCGTGGACTTCAGCTACGCCAACCAATTAGGTTTTATTAACCTTTTCAAAAATATAAATGGTCCAAACACTACAAAAGTCTTAACACTGACAAGCCAGCCTTAATCAAAACACTGTATAGAGAGACATGCCCCATTCCATCAGAAGTAAAGCAATAAATACATCAAATGTCCAATTTTATGGATAATAGAATCAACAAAATTAGATAATTAGAAATGTAAGATAACCTTATATAAACCTTGCCCCCTTTCATCTCACAAAATTAAAATTAATAAGGAACTCGGCAGCATTCTGAAAAGCACCAGGACTATTTATTAACATAACATTTCAACAACAGTAAAGGTAACCCTAAGGCCTTTTTAGGTATGTGCATGATTCTGCAATAATACATTGCTAAGCTCTGCACTTACCATAAGTTACATTATCCACAAAACCCAGAGTCTATGGTTAATATTAAGCAAATAAATACAGATCTAATTTCACTACATCTATTGTACCTTTATCCCCCCCAACCCCACATACTAGCTCAGGCGAACCACCACCACCCCCCTGGCCATCAATATTGACCAGTTCTCAGCTCCTCTTTCCAAAAGAAGACAAATTCAGCACCTCCATGGAGCCAGACAATATGCCATTTATATATTTATTTATTTACATTTGTTTACCTGGATGGCATGACTGGGCAGATCTCATTTACAGTGGACACCCTGGGAGAAATACTCCACATGAATTTACAAAAACAATAAATACATTTTTGCAATAAATTTTCCAAACAGTTCTACAGCAGAAAATAAGCTGAAAATTCAAAAATTCATAAATATATATGAGCAGCATACATTCAGCAAAATGTATCAATAACAATGAGCACACCTTATGTAGTGAATTGAGAAAAATTAGAGACCAAAAGCAGGTTAAAACAGGTAGGAGCATGAATATAAAATCACCAGAGGAGATAATGTAGTAATGAGGGAGAAATAAGATAGGTAGGAGCATGGATATAAAACAACCAGAGATGATATAGTAATGAGTCAGCTTGGGTTAAAGAAAGAAATCTGGAGTAGTTAATATAGGATCAAGTCATAAGAAATAGTATTTTATCCAGGTGTGATGCAAGTCCAGTTATCCAGGAGATGCATTATTAGGACTTTTTAAAGGATTTGTGCGAAGAGGTGTTTACATAGGGAATGGAATGGCATTCTGCATTTTTGAGACATGATATGAGAATAGAGAGTCTCTTGCTGAGTTAGTTGATTCACATTTCGTACATCTTTATCACTTGACCATGGGGTTCATTTGGAATATACTGAATAAGAATATTGGCAAGCTTGGGCATTTTTCAGGGTTGTGGATTACAGTATGTGCCATATGCATTCAAGAGTTAGGCAAGCAGTAAGGGAGGTCTAACCAGAGGAGCTTTTTTATGGCTAAGCAGTGGTGTCACCTGTACAATAGGTTAGCTGTGAATTTTATAATTTTGTTATAGCACTGTTCTAGTAGATTCATTTGGGTGGTTTGTAGACTGAAAAGTATGGTGCTGTGTAGAGAAGGGTTGGAAGGAGGTATACTGTGAGTATACATACTTTTGCGTTTACAGTTAAAAATAGGTTAATTCTGTAAACAAGTCCAAGCTTTTGATGCATTTTTTACTGTTTCTTTTACACGGAGATCACATTTCATATTTACATCAATTACTACTCTTAACAGCTTGGAGTATGAAACAATCAATTGTGGTGTTATTAGAAGAAATTATGGTGAAGCTAGGTTTGTTCACTTGCCTCTTCCATTGTTTAAGAGTAAAGAGGAGTAGTTTGTTTTTTTTTGGGAGGGGGGGTTTCAACAAGCTAGAAGTTAATGATACAAATCTCTACAGAGATGAGAGATTCCTATGTTAGTTGCTGTAACTTTTTAATAGTTTTAACTGAACAGATGAGTGCTGAATCATCTGCATACTGTACCATAGAGGTGTTTTTGGTTGATTTGTGCAGGTCATTAATGAAAATATTAAATAAGAGTAATTCTAGGATGAAGCCTTGTGGATCTTCTACAGATATAGGAAGGAAGAAATGAACAAGGAGATGTCAGCAGTCCATTTGACTGCCTGGTGTCTGTCAGGTAAGTAACTGGAGAACCATGACAGGGATGGACTATCTAGTACAAGGGAGAAGAGTCTGTTAAGAAGCTTAGGATGGGACACCATATCAAAGGATTTGGACAGGTCAAGGAATACTGCTATTGTTAGTTTGCCTGTTTTACAGTACTAGTTAATGAGAGTATAGAAATTGAGGAGTACAGTGTTGGTACTGTCATGTGAGTGGAAGTCATGTTGGGTAGGAGAAAGTAAATTGTTTTCCAGTATAGAATTTAGAACTTGGTGATGGAAGCATTTCTCTAGGATTTTGGCTGGGGGAGGAGGATAGCAATGAACTGATAGGTAGTGAAGAGTGTAAAGTGCCCACCTTTATGAAGTGGCAAAGCATATGATTTCTTCCAGAGCAGAGGGTCATAGCTCTGTTGATGGAGTGGTTGATTGAAATGTTTACTAGGTAGGTTACTAAATCCACTGCTAGCTTATATTCAGGAGAAAGATTATCTGGGGCAAAAGTGGTAGGTTTGAGTTTGAGGAGAAGCTATTTTTTTGAAGGAGGTCTATATAGGTTTGAGCAATATTGTATTTGACTGTTGAACACATTTTGCATAGTATAGAGGTAGTTGTTGTGTTTTTTAAAAAGTGAGGAAACTGAATTTAAAAAGTATTGAATTGGATACATATACCTTCTGTGATGCTGGTTGGGCTGTATGTCCCGGGTGGATGAGTTTGTTTATTGATAGAAAGAATATTTTAGGGTTAGTATGACCTGTATTTTTTAACTGATGTAGTAAGAGCTTTTATTTTTGGCCTGATTGTGTGTGTCTGTATATCTAGAAATTGGAGTAATTTTTGTTTTGTTTCCAGGCTTTGCCTCTATTTGTCATTAGTAGCTTTTTTTTGAGCTAGGTTGAATTTATCACTTTTACTTTTAAAAGGGGCATGACTGTTGAGTATATCTAGCAAAGTGCTATTGAAGAAGGATAGAGCTTCATCTAGTGCAAGTTGTTTTAGTAATTGCCAATTGATTGATTTTAAGGCACTAGTAAATGTATAATTATCAACGTTAGTTGCGTTGTGAGATTGATTGATGAGGTGTGTTTTTGGGTGGATAGATGCTCCCTTACAATAAAGGTGGCTAGTTAGTCACTTAGATTGTCTGGTTGAGAGCTGGTGGGAGTACTTTTTTCTGGAAAATTTGTGAGGACCCAGTCCAGGGTACTTTTTCTCTTGTTGTTTTTGTTGTACCTTGCTAGTGTATCTATAAGTTGAGTAAATCCATAGAGATTAATGTTTTTTGGAGGATATATTTTCTGCTGTTAGCCAATCAATAATAATGATATCAGTTATAGTTTCTTGACAGGTAGATGAAGAACCCCACAAGAAGAGTTCCTCAGTTGTGTCGATGTTATATTCCTGCAATACTTGTGATTTTACAGTTGTTTATTTTCAGAGTAGCCATCAGGATTTTATCAGTTCCTATAGTCAGGGGTAGTTCGATGAAGTGAGAAGTTGAAAGTTTGTTTATACATGATAACAACCATTCCTGTTTTTTTTTTCTTTCTTTTTTTCTATCAAGTCTAAGGATGTTATAACCTGGGGAATCACTTCTTCAACATGAATTTCCTGCTTTAGCCATGTTTCCCTGTCTATGATTATGTCAAGTAAGTGTTGGGGAATTCAGGCATACAGCTCTGATGGTTTAGTACAGATACTCTAAGGCTGATATTAAAGAGGAGGTACCCTTTTGAATATGATGGTTGAGAGAGACTTTGTGAAAGGGGAGAGTATTTGTGAATGGGTTGGATATCACCTGAGAGCTGCAGTTACAAAAGGTGAGGTTGTTGTGTGTGTAGCCACTTATATTTAGGTTTTGGCAGGATGGTTGACTTGTAAATAGAATTGCAACTGGAGTAGACATGTTTGTTTTTGAACATGTAGATGTAGGAAGGGGTAAAAAGAGCAAAGGATATGAAGATACTGCTATGTTTTAAAGTAGTTTGGAAGTTAATTGAGGTAAATAACTGTGTAAGCACACTCAGGAGAAATAACAGAAGAATGTTTAGGATGAGCATAATATAGTATGGAAGAAGAAAACCACAAACACGAAGGTGAAATGAAACTGTAAATCCAAATAAAAGGAACGGAAAGACCTCGGAAGCTTTGAATGCAAATTACAAAGTTTTTAATCCACGACAGTCACAAACCAAGAAAAATCCACTACACAGCAACGGAAAGGCACCAACATAAACGCTATTAAATCCAAGTGCGTTTTCGTTTGTATCCCAACACTTCATCAGATGTGATTTGTTAACCAAATCTATCTAATATATATACTCCATTCAATAAATCAATTAAAAAATTCATCAATTAAATTAATAAATTAAACCATTTAAAAAGACATCCTTTAAAATACTCAAATAACTTTGTTAATATAACCCCATTTCATTATGTGCAAAACAATTTTAAATATTCAAATTACATACAAAATTGAACAATAAATGTATACTTTTATATTCCAACAAGCATTATGTTATTTATATATTAAATTGTATAAAAATGCAATGTCTTGATTAAAACAGAAGTATTTAGCCAATAATTATCTGCCATCTAGTGGCCATTTATAAATATTGTAGCTGAGTTGTCAATTCCTTAGTAGGATTTTCTTAAAGTTATATTAACAAAGTTATTTGAGTATTTTAAAGGATGTCTTTTTAAATGGTTTAATTTATTAATTTAATTGATGAATTTTTTAATTGATTTATTGAATGGAGTATATATATTAGATAGATTTGGTTAACAAATCACATCTGATGAAGTGTTGGGATACAAACGAAAACGCACTTGGATTTAATAGCGTTTATGTTGGTGCCTTTCCGTTGCTGTGTAGTGGATTTTTCTTGTCTTGTGGCTGTCGTGGATTAAAAACTTTGTAATTTGAATTCAAAGATTCCGAGGTCTTTCCTTTCCTTTTATTTGGATTTATAGTATGGAAGAAGGAGATACCAGGTTAGTTTAAGGTTAAGTATTTTTGCTGGATGAATAGAATGATCAGTAAGGGGAGGGAGTAGTTAAGGAAGTGGATGCTATTGATAAAAACTTATGTAATTTTATTGGATGGGTATGGAAGATAGGTGGGTAGGGACTGGAAAGTATAAAAGTAGAGATGGGCAGGATGGGTGGGATTGGGAGTAGGGCAGAGGAGAGGAATAATCCACCTTAGTGAGGGCAAATGGGGATGGCTGAACCACAGCATGGGGGATTCAGACAGAAGAGGGAGAAACAAATATCCTATGGATTTAAGTAATGGTAAGATTGTCATTGTAAATTTGATGGGAGGAATACGACTAGGGAATATTTAAATATTTTTTATAGGGTGAATGAGACAGTAGAAAAATATTTATTAAAGCAGTTACTTTTCTTTTTTAGGAGCAAGTTCTACCAGAGGCCTGCTAATGCTTTAACAATATGTTCCCTTAGTTGGAGGCCAATTACACAAATGCAATTTACCTTCTAGCAGAGGGCTGCAACTGGAATAATTTGAAGTTATTTGGATCATGGAGTGTCTTGAAGACACAAACAGCTGTATAGCTTGGAGACCAGCTGAGCTAAGGGGAGGAACAATCAGGTAAATTAATGATATTAGGTTGCTCCTCAGAGAGTTTTCTACCAAAATGAAACCACCAGGTAAAATGTGTAAGTAAAGAAATACTTATTCTGTTTACTACAACTGCTTGAGGTGAGTCACAGCAGTTAATTTTATGTTTTTTGGAGGGGGAGCAGCATGTTCCA
Source organism: Protopterus annectens (assembly GCF_019279795.1). Taxonomy (NCBI): domain Eukaryota; kingdom Metazoa; phylum Chordata; order Ceratodontiformes; family Protopteridae; genus Protopterus; species Protopterus annectens. The sequence continues at coordinate 632,821,076 of NC_056735.1, read as the reverse complement.
GAGGCCTGCTAACTTCTCCAGAAGGCTGCTGATTTATTATTATGTTCCCTTAGTTAGAGGCCAGCCCCTGTTACATTTTTTCAGAGTCTCACCAGAAGTAAGTTGCTTTAACCAGAGAATCTTTGTGCTGTGAAAATATAATATCCTAAATAAGTTAACCCAACTAAATACAAGATGGGTCTATATTAGAACATCGAAGTTTCAAAACTTCAAATGTTCTAATATCAAACCCTAATCAGTGAAAGCTGAAGATATTGAAGCAACAGAAAGCCACATTTTTTCCTAGGAAAAAAATTCAGTTGTCCATTTCTGTTGCTTCAGTATTTTCAGCACTGTGGTGGAAAGTTATGGGTCGGGTTCAGGTAAGTGTGCGATTGAGTGCGGGTTAGGTTAGTTAGGGTTAGGGTGTGGGTTAGGTATGTGTACAATTGTGTGGACGTGAGGGTTAGGGTGGGTTAGGTGAGTTAGGGTTAGGGAGAGGGTTAGGTATGTGTGCGATTGTGTGGACATGAGGGTTAGGACGGGGTAGGTGAGTTAGGGTTAGGGCACAGGTGAGGTGAGGTGAGTGTGCGACAGTGATGGACCTTAGGGTTAGGGTTTGGATTAAGGTAAGTGGATAGCTAGTAGTGTGTGTACAGTTTAGTGTAGGGTTAGGTGTACGATTTTAGGTGTATGTGTATGGATTGCTGTTTGTTTCGTGTGCTTGTGTTGTGTGTATGTGTTTTGGAACAGCAAATTTTTTCCCTAGGAAAAAATTTGCTGTTCTGTATGTTCGATGTTTTCAGCTTTCGCTGAATAGGGTTCGATATTAGAACATTCGAAGTTTTGAAACTTCAGTGTTCTAATATAGACCCATACAAGATGATGGTATTACAAATGTAATGTCATGTGTATATCAAACTACTTTGTACAGACATGGGTGTTGAAAAGGTATTTGTAAAGTGTATGAGTTTGGACTGTATCCACAGTGTGCCTACTGCAGAGAATAGAAATGTAAATGCATTATTATAACTGCTTAAATGTATTTGTTTTAACAGAGGAAACTGGATGGTTAACTTCAGTCCAGCAGACTTTAGAAAAATATCTGAAATTAAATTGCTTTATAGGCTAGGCCATAAAGATGCTATCTTACAGGTCTCAATGCAGCCAGAGGCACACAGTTTGTACTAGGAAGCTTTCTGTATTGTCTTTGGGGTGAACTAATCACTATTCTGGAAACATGAGATATGTAATTGTTTTATTACTTCCAGCACCTGCCAAAGATCTGAGCAAAAGCCCTTTTATGTGTATTTTTACAGGTAGGTGCTAAGTCTTGCCAGCTGCCAGGAATGGGATTTTGTATGAGAACTAGAAGTCAGATGACAAGAAATGATGTCACTCTGTAAGCTATCCCAACAGTAATATTTCAAATATTATTTTGAGAAGTCTCTTAATGAGACAGAGAATTCTGTATGCTGTCTTGGACCTGCCAACAAGAAGAACCATTTATCACTTCATCTGCCTTGCTCTAATTAAGTAAGTTAACTAGGGTAGGGTATAGTAATTTTATTAGATACAGTCAGGAATATAGTGAAGTTTAGTTTTGATATTGTTTTGTTTTCTTTATTTATCTGAGTCTATCCTGCAATGTTATTTTAAATATTTCCTGTGCTTTGAATTCTGATGTCACTGTGAATATTTATTTAGTATTTTCTTGGTATTTTATTATTTATTATTAAATATATTTAAAATTTTCATTGAGGCTGATCTTTGTAGCGATATTTGTGAGAGTACTTGCATATTTATTTGGTGACACTGTGTGGGCCACTCCAAACAGCCTTGCTCTTGGTCACACTAGTATTTGTATTAATATTAATATTACACAGTAAGACTGGTCACCCTTTGTTAAGGGCCTTAGGGTAGCTGGAAGGAGTGACTGGTGGCAGTTGTAACTACCGTATAGTCTGGGCAAAAGGCGGCATAGCAAGTAAACCTGTGCCCACCTTTCCCAGGTGTGTGTATGTGTGTGTGTGTGTGTGTGTGTGTGTGTGTGTGTGTGTGTGTGTGTGTGTGTGTGTGTGTGTGTGTGTGTCAACTACTTGGGCAGGGACATGAAGCATTGGTTGGACAGAGAGGGTGCTGGAGGTCTTGGCTTGGTCACTCAGCTAAGATCTCAGCTCTATTGCTGTACCAGTGGAGAGTCATACTGAGGATCTAGAGGAAAAGGGAGAAACCAGCCCCAGACTGACCTGTGGTCTCTGTGTGGTCTTAAGGGAAATTGTACTTGATGCAGAGAGCTGCATCTGTAAATGCTGTGTGTATACCTGTTATCCTCCTAGTGAACGTCCCCCATTGTTGCCAGTGGTGAGGATTGAGGCTCCTTGATTACTGGTCCAGTGGTGGGTCATCAGAATGCTAATAACTTTTGTCTAACTAAATGTATAGATGGATGCATGCATGCTAAAGATTATCCTAAATTCCCCATCTGATTCACTAATTCTCCAACAAGCCTTTAATCATGCTAATAACTATCTTCTCATTGCTGTCTCCATTAAATGCAAGGAAATGTAGTAAACATACCTTTGGTAAAGCTAGTGTTGTTGTACAACATCAAATAAAACAAATTCACCTTAAGACTAACATCATAATCTAAGGTTTAGAAAATGGCATAGACAGTGAGCTGTCCTTAAACCAGCATATCTCCAGTATTGTCAGAAAACCTTCTACCATTCTGTCACGAGTTCTCATATAGATCCATTCTAATTCTCCTGCAATCTGCCCTTATTCACCTCATCACAGAAAATATTGTTCAATATCTCATGTATAGCTCAAAGCTTCTCTCTCAGTTAGAGAGTTTTATAACCAAAATGAACCAAGATTTAATAAACTGCTCATATTCAGATAGAAAAAATATTTTTTTGTGGTCTAGATACTTGTATGAGTTGATCTCTGGAAATTTAGGCTTGTCCATGAAACATTAGTGATTGACACCAGTTTATGCAATCACTAGTGTGCCACTACCAATTTGTTTTCCCAGAAGATTGAGCTGTCACTCTGTTAGGAATTACCCCATTCACCATGATGGAGTAACCTAAGAGTTGGTATGGATAAGCAGGTGGAGTGCAGCCCAACATGTACTTTTTTTATTTATGAATGCTGTTTACATTTAGCAGCTTTTGCTAAGTTATGATCACAGTTGTGTGAGGAGATTACAAATGAGTTAATGGCTTCTCAGAGAGCCTGATCCCTGTCTTCCATCCTAAGCTATGTCAAACCCAACTTCTTGCAACCTTCTTTTCCATACAAAAACTTAATTTAATACCTACTCCAATGGCCTAACGTTATACCAAAGTATCAACAAATTCCAATTCAGGGATAAATTCATCATTTAGTGCCTCACTTGCCTATGGGACATGCTTCTTCTACATATTAGATAGTGTTAAACCCTAGCAACATTCAAACTTTACTTAAATTAATGGATAGGAATCATATAAATTCATCCCAGAAATTGGTGGCAACTAATCTAAACTAAACATTATCACATTCCAATCCTCTCCATTCTTCTCTGCTTTTCTTTTCCTACCTTTTCTCTAGCTTCTCCCTATTTCCATTCCCTCTGACATGGTCTGAGGTGATAGAATTATGTCTTTGTCTTTATCTCCCAAATTAACTGTACCACTTATCATCATCTTCTGAACCATTAGTTCATCTTCAGGAGTTCTTCTTTTATAAAATTGTTGTCTAAGCCTACAATGGTTGATATACTGGTAGCTTAGTATAAATCTATACACTTATAAGCCATGAATTGATAATGTGTTACACTAATAGTCAATTATATGTGTATGGAAACTGCAAATATAGAAGCAAACATTGTACTGCATAAACTTGTACTAATGGAAGACAATTGTGTTTATCCTGTATATCTTGAATGGCCAAGACTGACATGCACTTTAATTTATTTGTACGTGTTTACTTCATGTACTGATGCGCATTCAGCTCTACAGTAAAATAGTTAAACTGCATGCTAGATCTTGTACTAAAACTGCACAAATCTGTGTTGATTAATGTGCATGAAATTCTCCAGTATCAAAAAAATAAGAACTTATCACCTTAACAGTTCAGCATGCTATTTCTGGAGACTGTTTATGTTTAATAAAGGAAAGCAGTTATGTAAGTAAACTTATCATAACAGCAGATGTCTAAAAGATCATAGTGCTGTAGCCATGGCTATATGGCGTTATATCCTGCACAGGATATAACAGCTGGAGAACTTAAGGGCACCTTCCACATGACTAGACTGTTGACAGCTTAAGCAAAGATGTAGAAAATTAACAGTTTGAGCACCAAGTCTTTCAGGCCTTTCATGCCAACTGAAAGAGGTAAACTAGAGCCCTGAAACAGGATGTTGCTAGGAAAATAAAAATCAGTGTACACATCCTGGCAACAGTCGTATACCAGCATAAGGGGGTTGGAGGGAGGGAAAAGCTGCTGTAACAGTGATCATTCGAACATCTAATGTAATGGTCAGTGTACTTATACAGCTGTACTATATTCATCATTTGATCACTTTTGCTGTAGCCTTTGCTCTGTTTGTAGACTGCCACCCTTATGATGTCTGAGAGGTGGAAGGGGGAGGGTCCAGAGGAGCATCTATAGCGTGGTCCCAGCAAAGCCTTTTCAGGACCTGGAAAAGAAATATAGCTTGCAGTGTTTTGTAAAGGCATGTACAGAGGAGCAGGTTGCTGCTTCTAGAATATTTCCAGAGTCCACCCCTTAACAAAAAGCCACAGATGACCAAGGCCCTGGTAAAGTGTGCCTTAACCATGCCTGGAACTGATTTGTTGTGGCAGGAATAACAAAGGATATACCATATGACAACCATTTGAAGGTAGTCTGCTTTGTAACAGTGTGTCCCTTTTTCTAACCTTCACAGGAAATGAGCACCTGATCAGAGATAGCATGTGAATTGTCTGTGGGACATCTACAGTACAAAAAAATCTGTTCGCCCTCATTTTATGTTCTGGAAAGAAGGCAGGGAGATGAGTACCAAGCCCTTCAGACCTTTCATGCCAGCTGGGTCAAAGAAAACTCTGATGCCACATTAGGCATTAAAAAGAATTACTTCTCAAGGAAACTATATCTTTATGGAAAATGAGATAAAGTTGTCCCACCATGACAGCTTACAACTCAGACACTTCTTACGTAAGTCAGAGTAATCAGCAAAACTGTTTTCCATGTTATAAACCTCTAATCAGCCTGATGGGCTGGTTCAAATGGAACAATAGTTATTTTTTCCAGTACAAAGTTCAGATATGTAGAATCCCTTTCAAAAACATTTTAACATGGGAATGCATTGAAAGGGGATGATCTATGGGCAAATATGCTAAAATGGCCGACAAATGAACCTTGACAGTACAGTAAGAAAGGCCAGAGGATAATAACTTAAACAAATAGTGTATAACCAGAGAAAGGGTCCTTGCTCTTATCTTGGCCCCAACAAGAAAGTATTTTCCATTAATTAATATATGATTTTCTCGTGGTAGGCTTCTTTGCTTCCAGTAATACCTACAGCTTGTCCTCAGAAAAAAGGTGCCTAAAAGGTGTATCATCTAAACGGTTGAAGTTGCTTCAGTTGAGGTGTGTCAGACAATGCCTGACTTGTGTGAGTAGGTCCAGTCTGTGAGGAAGCTTCTGGTAAATGAACTTGCCATTTCCAAAAGTAAGAAAAAACACCGTTGCCAGGACCTGAAGGGATTCACCACAGTAATATATGGAGAATTATTCTAAACCATCCGAATGAACCTGGATGACAGAGGAAAGGGTGGAAAACCATACAGGAACATTTCTGTCCAAAGAAATGAAAATGCATCTGTTTTTCATGCCTGTTTGCAAGGAGTCTTGGAGGAGAATTTTGCCAGTTGTCTATTCTGAATGAAGACAAAATGGTCTATCTGAGGTGTTCCCGACAAATAGAACAAATCCTGGAACACTCCCTGATTCAATTTCCATTTATTAGGGTTTGTCCTGGTCCTGTTCCGACTCTTACTCAGCTTGTCTGCACAATATTTTGCTCTGATGGGATACATAATGCCTGTAGAGCTAGATTGTGATGAACTGCTACATCCCAGGCTATCAAGGATAATTTGCACAGAGGGTAAGATCTGGTCCCCCTGTTTATTTATGCACTCATCATGGTGATGTTGTCTGTATTCACTTGTAATGACCCAGAGAAACCATAGATGACTGAGAGAGTTGACAGCTTTTATGACAGCCATCATCCCTTTTATATTTGAGTGTTTTGAGTGTCGTTTTTCTTGCAAACCCTGCAGTTTTACTCCTCCACACACTGCTGCTCCCCAAGCAAAGTCTGAGGTATCTGTAGTTAGTGATTGCGGTGGAGCTGGAAGGGAAAATAGGAGACCAAGATTCAGATAAAATTGGTCTCTCTACCACAGCAGTTACCTTTTTACAAATCCCAGAACTGGAATTTGGAAGCTTAGGGGATGTTGATATTGGGACCAAACAGATTTTATGTACCACTGAATCTATCTCATTTGGATTCTGGCTAAAGGAATCAAGAAACTCATGGATGCCATGAATCTTAGTATTCTGAATAACTCCATTACTGAAGTCTTGGACTGAGTGGAAAAACTCAGGAATAGATCTAGATATAAATCACGTTTTTCCCTTGGAAGAAAAGCTCTTTGAAATGATACATCCCAGGAAAATAATCCTTTGAGAAGCAGACAAATGAGATTGTTGTATGCTCTCCTGAAGAGGTAATAGATTCCTGGCACTTTAAAACAGATTCTACAAAGATACGCAATTTGGCTAAACAAGGAAAATGGGAATACCTTGCAGTCTTTAGTGGATTATCACTGGAGCTAGATGCTTTGTGAACACCCTTGGAGCAGTGAATCACCCAAATGGTAATGCAGAGAACTGAAAGTGTAATCCAGACAAAGACAGTCTTAAGAAACACTTGAAATATGAGATTATGACAGTATAATGATAAGCATAGTTTAAATCTAGAGTTACTGAAAAAGTGAAAGGACGATCAATGGTAAAAGGGCAGGAAGGGATAGCATTTTGGACTTTGGAATTTTCACAAATTAATTTAGAAAAGAAAACTCTAAGACTGGTCTCCATAGTGCTTCTTTCTTTGGTACTAGAAACATTCTTGAAAAGAAACCTTTTCCTAGCAATGAAAAGTAGGGCAGCTCCTGTTATCCCCCGTGTCAGCAGATGCTGAATGACAGGAGGGAAATAAAAAAGAAGTTTGATCTGGTAAATAAGGAGGAATCCCCTTAAATGGAGGAATGGACTTCCATTGCCATCTGTATCCTTGATGGATCACTCTCAGACCCCATTTTTTGATATTATATGTTGCCAAAGTGATAAATGGAGAGACATTTTTGGGGAAGATTTAAGGTTTGTTAGGGTAGGGAGGTTATTGGTTGCATATAGTCATTTAGACTTGTGCTGTCCTTGTTTCTGGGAAGCTCCTCCTTTCTTTTTTGAGCTTTCTTGACACTGTGTTTACAATGCCTGCTTGCCTGATGATTTCTGTGTCTCCTTACATTGATTTTTCTAAAAGGATGCTGAGATAGGTATAAAACCTTTAAGAAACTTACAGAAAGGTTGAAAATTTTGAGTCACATCTTTAATCTGTTTCCATTTCTCATCACATTTTTTGAAGTTCTCATCAGCAGATGATCCAAAAACAATCTCACTATCTAAAGGAGAATTCAAAAATTCACATTTAACATCCTCCGGTAAGTTCTAAGAATAGAACCTGCAAATCTATTTGTAACAGTCCCAGTAGCAGCTGCTTTGGAAGGGACATCAGCTGAATCATACGCACATTTCAAGGAGTGTTTGGTGACTTGAGTTACAGAGGCTATAACTGAATTCATGGAAGAGTTTTCCTTAGAATAGGGGAAAGTGACTATAATGTTCCTCATATGATTCTACTATTAATGTAGACTTTCTGAAAGCCAACAAGCCAAAATGGCGAAAAAATCATTTTACTTGTTTTTTTGCAGTGAGGTAAGTCCTCCATACCTCCTGAACATATATATGCAACTCCACAGTTGTATCAACTAAAAGAAGGGAGAAATCTCATAATGTAGAAATTGCATCGGCAAGGATTTCCTATGGGAAACAACATTTGGCATTATGCCATTCATCTTGTTTTTCAAAGTCCTACTGATACTTGAGCAATTTCACCTTGAGCAACTGTAGAGAAAACTCCTCATATTTTGAAAAGAAGCAAACAAAAATTTAACATATGAGCTTGACAATTAAGAATTCTAAAAATATGTGTTGCAAAAGTATATACTTTTCCCAAATTATTAAAGGCTTTTCTATCCTAAACAGAAAGGGGATGATAAGCGTTTACCAAATGTTTAGCAAAAGCAGGATTTCCCAAAGAAACCACTGCAGAATCATATCTGGGATTTCAAAATAAAAATTTGTAAGATTAAGGAACTTTATGCAATGTGTTTTCATTCTTAGGAGCTGCAGGCTGGCTGTCAGGCATGTTACAGGCTATAATAAAAATATCCCTAGTGCTGAAACTACAGGAGGAATAGAAGTGGGATGTAGAAATTCCACTTGTAAAAAACTCATATTTTTCAAAGATGCTGGAATATCATTATATTCCACCCTGAAGCAATTGGTTCATCCTAGATATGGTTTCAGAAAAAGAAAATTCACGGAGGGACTTTCAGAATAAACATTCCCTTCAGAATCTGTACCAGCCAGCTGAGGAAATAAAATAGAAGTCATTCACTCAAAATCATCTCCTTGTGCAATATATTGGGAATCTTTAGAAATTGAAGAATTCTTTTTTCTCTTATTAGTAAAACTTTGATGAGAGGGGGTCAAGTGCTTGAGCTAAGCCGAGTAAGTCATTCCTACCTAAAGTAATTGGGACAGGAGAAAATAAATGTTTTAGTTTCTGATTCTTTTTGACAAAATTTCCATAGAAGCAGACCAACCCCTGTCAGGCACATCATCCAGGAGGACAGCCATCCCAGTTCATCTAGGTAAATAGGCATGTCCTGCTCCTTCATCTGGGACCAACAAGAGAGGTTCTTCTATGCCCACCAAGGCCACACCAACAGCCGTAGAGGATGTGTGTAACTCCTGGTCCATGGTAGCTGAAGGGATCACACCAGAGGAAACCAAAGCAGAAAATGCTTGGTTTAAAGAGCAATAAATAGTCACAATAGCGTCACCCATCTGTGGCTAAGGCAAATGTGTAGTCTACTGAAGGGGTAAGGGCTGTCTGGAAATGTTCTTCTTTTTGTGGCCAGAGGAAGAACTGAGGAACCGATAAGTTGTTCCATGGTAAAGCCGAATATTAAATGTGAGGTCCTGGTAACACTGACGGCAACAGTCTGTAAAAGAGGTATTAAAAGTGTAGTGTTTTCAATCTAAGAACATCGTGAAAAGTACACCATTTACAGCAGCCCCTAAAAATAATTTGATAAAAGCTTTCTTCAGAAAAAGCAAAATTAAAGTATACTTTTTACGAGTCTTCAAACAAAAGTAAAAATGTAGGGCTTCACAGTTTAAACTGTTTGAAGTCATATGACAGTTCAATAAACTTCAAACTCCAAGCTTAAAATAACATTTCACAGAATAAAAGTTAAAATGAAAATATGAATGGTGTTTTTTCCCTCAGTTGTACTTTACCTCCGGAAGTTGGTCAGCTGTTATACCCTGTACAGGATAGAACCTCATACAGCTAAGACTACTGCAGCAGAGATCAAATGACAAACATCAGGAACATTTGCATTACAAAGTTATAGATCAACAGTTGCACCTGATAATGCATTTATTTGAAAACAAAATGTACACCTCACATTTATGTGCATGACATACAATGCAATTTGAAACAATGGCAGATAAAAACTGCACTTTTAGTGAATTTCAGCGAAGTCATACAGACACAAGCATTCTAGCACACAAACACATGATCATATATCCACAGAGAAGTGCTCACACCAGAATATTGCTAGCTTTAATACTGCAAAGGCCTTGAATTAAGGTTTGGGTGGTTAAGGAGCTCCCAGCAGAATTAATTATGTTGACAATTACAGAATTAAGAAACCAAAGGTCCACAGCATAGTTAAGGAAAATACTGGTTTGTCTGGCTTCTGTTACCTGTTACGACTGGTTTTGTTCAATTTTCCCATTAATTTTATTTTATGTTCAGTATACTTAGATTTATGTTTAAGTATTTTAAAGCTAATAAAGAAGTGCTAGTTCATGGAGGTGACATTTTACTCGTGCATAGTTTGGCTAACTGCTGCTAATTAATTACTTAAAAGTTAAAGATTTACATTCATTTAGGCTGCGTTAGCTAGACTAAACAGTAAAAGCAAATGCCATGCCAGAAGGATGTCTGTCTGTACTAACAGTGACTTTGGTTTATGAATGACCATGAGCCAGCAGAAGAGTCATCTGGAAAGGAAAACATGAATCAGCCAATAGGCATCTGGGTGGGAAAAGGATTAAGCAGGCAGTAGCCTGCTCTCGTATCTCAAGTGGAAACTTTGGAGAATGGCCTAGCCCATTTCCTTATGCAGAGTTCCAGCATCACAGGAAATTGACAGTGGCATTTCATTGGGTGAACATATCATGCAGGTCTGAACATTGCATTATATAAACCACTACATGTGCAGAAAGATTAACTCATAACTTACAGGAGTAACAGTTTACAGTTTACTGTCAGATCTGTCCACCAAAGTATCTTATTTCACTAGCTGTTGAATACCCCTGCAACTGAACAGCATAAGGAGCATGCAATGATGTATTATGTTTGCAAATGGTTAAACTGAGGACAGGGGAGCTATAACTTATGAGAATTTATGGAATTTAAGTGCACTTTAGACTTTTCTGATTCACTGACCCACAGAAAGGGTGGTCACCAGTGAAAGAAAGGTATACTATTATCGAACATGAACTAAGAATAAGCTGTTCTGGTTGGTTGATGAACTGCTAATTGTTACTTTGTAAAACAATAGCTGTGAAAGACCCTCAAATGTATGCACATACAAACTTTAAACAAGTGCATTTCTAAAGATGTTCTGCACTGTTTTAATGCTCTGTGGAATCATGAAGAACTTCAGTGGATCCTGTGCAATGTGTCATGTGACTTGTGAAAGAAAAGTCCTATGTCCCAGGAAACCCATACTACCTATATCAATGTGCTAGACTCGCTCACCATTCAAGCCTAAGCAATATTCATGGAGGATCTCAACTACCCCACTATAGATTGGGAATCCTACACCACTTCTAATGCACAAGCCCAGACATTCCTAAAGTTTAATACTAACATCCTGATGAATGTGGGTGGGGGGCAATGTTTCTTCTCCAATGTAATGTCTTCACTTGTCAGATGTGACCATAAGGCAGTACTACTTGAAATAAAAATTAAATCTGGGGCTCCAGCAAAACCAAAAACTTTTAGAAACTATTCCAAAGCTAACCTCTCTCTACTAAGCAACACCTTGGCTAAATTTCGAGTACCCCCAAACCCAGTAAACACCATAGCATATGCTAAGCTATTAACAAAATTTGTGTACAGCCATATTGATAATTTAATTGAGCAAGCTCTGCTTGTTCGCATTAAAAATAAGATGAACTGAAAAGGCAAGCCACCCTGGTGGAATCACAAAATCAATCAGTTATACAACAAAAGAAAAATAAATTGGTCAAAGCCATACATACAAAAATCCCTCTGGCCAAGCAAAACAGGCAGCTAAGAGGGCTAATTAATACTTCAAAGGCTTAATTTGAAAAAAAAAAAAAAAAGCTTCTCAGGCAATGGACAACCACAAAGCTTTCCACAGCTATCATCACAACTTCCGGGAAAATACATACCAATCTGCAGAATTTATTGTAAATGTCATCACCCACACTGAACCAGAGGTCATTGCTAACCTTTTTGCTAACAGGTTCATCTCAAACTTCTCCTCCCACTCCATTCCTGATACTTGAAAAGAAATATAGCATACCACAATCCCCCCAACCACTACTAGAGAACAGGTCATCAATGCACTTTCCAAGGCCAAAAACACTGCATCAATGGGCTCCGATAACATCCCAGGATGTTTAATAAATAGTATGAAACATTACCTCTGTGGTCTACTTGAATCACTTTTCAACTGGACCCTTCAGTCGGTCTTTGTGCCCGAGGAATGAAAGATGGCTATAGTCATTCTCATGCCAAAAGGAGGCCCAACCACTGATCTAGGTAACTACATGTATATGTCTTACCAGTCTCATATGTAAGGCCATGGAAAAAAAATCACCATGGACATAATAAATGAAAACATATGTAGCCTGCAAATGATAGATCCATCATAATTTGTCTTTGCTAAAGGAAGGTCATGCCTATTAATTCTGTTGGAATTTTTTGAGAGAGATACCAAAGCACTGAATGAAGGTAAAACTGTGCACACAGCTTACCCTGACTTGGCCAAGGATTTTGATAAAATACCCCACTCGGGCATTATAGCCAAGCTCACTAATTTAGATATAAAACCTTTTATCACCTACTGGATAGCAAACTGACTCACTGATAGGACCCAAGGGGTCAAAATACATGAGGCCACATCCGCCAAGAGGTCAGTCACTAGTGGAGTCCTCAGGGCTCCGTACTGGGCCCGCTCCTATTTTACATCTATACATCTGTGAAATGGAAGCAAATGCAGAGGGTTTATGGCTGACTAAGTTTGCAGATAATTGCAAGCTGGGGGTTATCATCGAGTCCCCTGCAGACACTTGCATTCTTCAAGAAGGTGTTCCTCTGACCAACAAATGGTGCTAAAGCCATGGTCTTAAACTCAATGCTACAAAATGAATAATTGTATGTTTCAGGAATTTAACCATCCCAGCTGATTACCATGTTGATAATACGCCCCTAAGATTCGACCCAGTGGTCAGGGATCTAGATAAAAATGTAGAAAGTAGCCTTACCTTTGACTACCACATGGTGACAGTGGTGAAGATGTCCTCTTATGTTCATAGGTTCATAGGTAGGTACTAGGCTATCAGCCCAAGAGCCTACGTAAGCCTAGCCAGCAAGGTTCCATAGCTTACACCACCCAAGAAAGTTATTTTCCTGTGCCACTGTCCAGCAGAGACACAGAAGTGATCCCTGGGATGTATTTCCTATTTCCCATCCACTCATCAAGATTTTTCTTGAAGAGTGCTAATAAAGAACTTTGCTTGACATAGATGGGTAGCTTGTTCCAGAGTATAGGAAGTCTCTGAGAAAGGATTCTATCCCTCCAGCGTATCCTGTTTATTGTGGTGACAAGGTTTAGGTCCCTAGGGCATGTAGCTTGGAGGGATTGGGATTTCTTTAGGTGTAGCATGTCCAACAGCACTGGGTTTGACATAGATTTATATGTTAGGCAGAGATCACCTCGAAGTAGGCGATATGCTATGGAGTGAAGCTGGAGTTTTATGTTATGCAGCTTATAAGTAAGGGACTGGCATCTAGGCCTAAAGAGGTCATTATCTCACTGTAATCTGCCCTTATCAGACCAATCATGAAGTACAATGCTCACTCTTCTATGTCCTATGTACCTGAAAAGGCATATGCAGCAACTAGAGTGACTTCAGAGGTTCCTTACATAAAGAACACAAGGTGTAACAAACCTGCCTTATGCAGAGTGCTTTAAAGCCCTTTCCCTGTACTCAGCCTCCTACCCATTGCTGAGAGTGATCTATGCCTGGTTTGCAAGACATCCACAAACCCCACACTTATGAATCTCCTACAGTTTTATAAATCAAAGACTACCAGAAATACAAGGTCTAGGGACCTGAATTTTGTCTGTGACTTAGAAAGAACATGCTGGAGAAACAGATGTGTGACCTAGAGCCTGCCACTCCTATGGAACAGGATTCTCATCCATGTGAAGCTGTTTGTCTAGTACCCAGTTTAGGTGCAACCTAGATCACTGGATGAAGAATAGAAAATGTGCACCAGACCTGGTACCCATGTCCCTTACTAGGTTATAAAAGCCTGGCTTTTGATGTCCTATTCAGATACAGAACATCATTATTATTTCTGGAAAACTTGGCTAGGCTTAGAAAGCCCCCCCCCAGCCAGGTCATTAGCATAGTAACAATCTATGAAGTTATTAGTAAGTGTCTGATTGATAATCTTACACATCAGAAGTAACATATCTGCCTGTGCTACACATGATGGCAAGGTTAACACTAATCGTAGTGCATAACAGCTATCACAAAGTTTTCATGGCATAGCACTTTTTTATTATTTAGACAATGTTGTTCCCCTTGTCAAATATGATGAAAAAGCTATAGAAGACAGTTAAGACAAGGGACTTAAAAATCATTACCACCAATGAAGCCAATCTGCACGGCCATTGCACTGCAGATCAATAAAATTATTAAGAGTATTAATGACATCTTTTAAACTCACACCAGAATCAAATGGAATCTATTCTACTTTTAATAAAGTACTTCTTAACAGTTTATTTACTGGAATCCTAGAAACTGTATACATTTTTTCTTGGAAGAAAGTTCCTAAACCAACAGTCAGCTGAAAAGACTGTTTATACTTCTTCCAGTAGCAATAGGTATTACAACTTAACATACTCTGCATTTAATTGTTGAATGAGGAATCTTAGTATTACAATCAAAATTAAAACTTTTGAATACAAAAATGAAACTTTGGCATGCCTTCACATCTACATAGTGGGAACTGCATGTATGGAGTTTTAGAAATGGGAGACTTCTGATAAAACAAGTAAAGCAGGCATACAGATGTGACTAAAGAAAATGGGATGCAAGGCAACCTTACCTGATATAACATAGATTATAATTTGTGATGTTGTAATGAAGTTTTCGGAAGAATAAAAAAATACCTACTAAAATGTACCCAGAGAAAAGTATATGATTTCAAAAAAGTGTAACAGCTGGGATTTTACCATAACAAATGAAATGCAGAAATAACATTTTATAAGCGATGTGATGATGTGAGGTATTGGCAGCTATGCCAGGAGAAGTAGGGAGGTGGATTTCTAACATATGCAGCAAGGTAGGTGGAATTTTGTGAATAATTATATGTTATTTGAATATCAAAATTATTTGCAGAGATGTTTGCACTGAAAATGTATTTGTAAAGTTGCTTGTATTAAAAATGTATCAACAGTGTGTCCTGCTTGACAGAGTAAGAAATGTACAAGTATTATTGTAACTGTTAAAATGAATATATTCTAACAGAGAATACTGGAAGAGAAGAGGTTAATCCCAATCCACTTGACTTTGAAAATTAGTAAAAAATTAAATTAATTAATTTAGGCCATAAAGATTTTTATTTATTTATTTTACATTTGTTGACCGGGCTAATCTAACTGGATACATGTCCATTTTCAATAGAGGCCCAGGGAGATAAGCTCCAAGGAAGCACAAAAAAATATAATCACATATACAAAGATTATAGATTGTATTAAAGATTGTATCTTAGAGTTCTGTTTGCAGCCAGAGACAAAATGTATGGGAAAACAAGCACTAGGAAGCCTTTTGTATTGTCTTTAGCAATTAATTAATTGCTACTCTGGAAGGGTAAAAGTTTGAAATTCTTTATGACTTCCAGAACCTGCAACACATCTGAGCAAAACTCTGTGTGTCTGTATTATTGATACATATGTGCTAAATCCTGGCAGTTTCTTGCAATGGGGGTAGCATGGGAACCAGAAGTCAGAGGATCAGATGTATGTGATGTCATTTTGTAATCTTGGACAAAAATGATGTTTAATACTAGATGAGACTGAAGCCTCACAGCAGTCTGTTTTTGTAACATGACAAGGAAGGACCCCTCACCTACTTCATCTTGCCTTGGTCTAGTAAGTGATCAGGGAATAGTAATTCTTTAGCTCATTCAGGAAAATATAGTAAGATTAGTTAAGTAATGTTTTTTCAATAACTGTGCAAACCTGTCTACCTGTGTTATACTTAATATTTCCTGTGGTAAAAACTCTGGTGTTTACTGTAAATAGATATTCTGTGTTATTATGTTCTTTTCTCATTTATTACTAAATATATTTAAACATTTCATTGTGGTTGCTCTTTAGAGACTATTTTAATCTCTGAGAGTAGTTATACATATTTGATGACAGATCTAGCTGCTCCTGAAATCCTTGCTGTTGGTCAAACTACTATTTGTATTAATATTAATTCCATGCAGTATAATTGGGTACTCTTGCAAGAGCTTTAGAGTAGCTGGCTTTAGAGTGTCTGGTGGCAGTATAACTAACTTATAGTCTTGACAGAAGGGGGCATAGCTAGTAAATCTATCAGGGCCAGCCTTTCTCAGGTGTGTGTGTGTGTGTGTGTGTGTGTGTGTGTGTGTGTCTGTGAAAAACAAATCTCAAAGAGTGTTTGGGTCAGCTGCTTGGATCAGTTGCACAAAGCACTGGTTTCACAGAGAGGGTGCTGGAGAACTTGGCTTGGATACTCGGCTGAGGTCTCAACTCTGTAGCTGTTCCAGTGGGGAGTCTTACTGCGACCTGGAGGGAGACACATAGAGAAATCCAGACCCCAGACTGGGTGCGATCCATGTGTGCTCTTAAGGGAAATTGTGCTTGATGCAAAGAGCAGTATCTGTAAATACTGGGTGTATCCACTTTTGTTTCAAGTGAATGTCCCTTTCCAGTATCTGTGGTAAGGATTCAGGCTCCTTGATTACTGGCCCACTGGCCCATAGTGGGGACATCACATATTAGTGCAAAGTGGTGTGGATATTAATTGAACTTCTGTAGCCTATAGGCAGTTGTCTCCGAAGGTGTGTCCTCTCAGCAACAACAAGGTAAACATTCAGGGTTTCATTATCACAGCAGTTTTATTTATTTATTTGTTTTTTTTTTTTTTTATTAGTTTAGTTTGGTCAGGGAAAGCAGGCAAAGATGACAGCAGATGATTATGGCAAGCTGACAAAGAACCAGTTGGCCAAGGTGTGCGAAGTCAAAGGACTGGTGCATGCCAATGTGACTAAAGAGGGAATGATTTCAGCCTTAGTCACAGCTCAGACCAGCAGCTAGGAGGATATCCAGTCTGGTGATGGGAATTTGCATCCCTCAGAAACAGGACAGTTCACCTTTTCCTCAGAGGACTGAAACCCCATCTGGAATTAAAGAGACTTGAACTGGAGGCCAAACATTTGGAATTACAATCAGCAGAGAGACTGTGGTGTTTGGAGGCTGAAGAAAATGAGAAGCAGTGTCAACGTGAAAAGGAGATACTAACTCTTTACCAGGGTCATGGAGGTAATGGGGGAGGGCATAACTAAACCCCAGAAGCAAAATATGTCAGAACATTTCTTCCACAGTTTACAGAGGGTGATAATTGTGATGGTTTTATTCATATATTTGAAAGGGTATGTAAACAGTATAATGTTGACCAAGGGCTCTGGGTACAGCTCCTGACCCCCTTACTCAATGGTAAAGCTGTAACTGCTGTTTCTAAATTGTCTGATATTGATTGTTTAAACTATGATAAAGTAAATAAATGTTTACATGAATGCTTTAAGTTAACACCTGAAGCTTACACAAAAAAAGTTTCTTGGCATAGACACAATGCAGATGAAAGCATGTGTGATTATAATGCTGAGTTAAGCACTTACATTTATAGGTAGGGTAGTGGGTGTCAGGTCACCACCTTTGAAGGGCTGGAAGACCTTTTGGTGAGGGAACAAGCCCTTAGCACTTTGCCTGAGGACATGAGAATCTGGTTGAAAGACAGAGAGTGTAACTCTGCAGATCAGCTAGGGGAAAAGAGGGCTCTCTACTTAGCAAGCAGGATGTGATGATATGGGCAAGTGCCAGCACAGACAGCTGGTGTTTTGTAAAGAATGATATATCCTTTGAATATCAAGCTGATTTATACAAGAGGCTTGTGTTACAAATGTATTAGAACTGAATGTCATTTGTATATCAAACTGATTTGTCCAGATACTTGTGCTGAAATATATTTTAGATTTGCTTGAGTTAATTTTGTTAAATATATCAACAGTGCACCCTGCTGGAATGAAAAGAAATGTATATGGATTATTGCAATTTAATTAAATGTACCTGCTAGCCTACCTTTAAGAAAAATAAGTGAAATGTAAATGAGCTGTTAAACCATTACAATGGTACCCCACAGTGTTAAATAGGACCGTAGATGCTAGGTCTGGAAAAAAGCCTTTGTCTATTAGCTCAATAAAAAGAGGGAAAGCCCCAGCCAATGCCACACATATTTAGATGTGTATTGTAGCCATCTATGCTAAATTCCTGTCTCAGCTTCTAAGGGGAATGCTATGAGAACTTAGAGTCAGGTGAGCACATGAGGTCATTCTGCAAGCCCTCTTGGAAATTACATTTTAGACATTGCAAAGAGAAATCTCAGAGTACTGAGTATTCTGTTTGGGCACCTGACTAGAAAGACTGCTCATGTAATTCATCTTTCCTTGCCCAAGTAAGTTATTAGGGAACAGTAAATTCTCTTATATTCAGTCAGGAATATAGTTAAGCTTAGTTTAGAGAGTGTTTTTCTTTATTTGTATGAGTTTGTCCACCAATGTTAATTTCAATATTTTCTGTGATTTTAACTCTGTAGTTTACTGTAAATATATATTCAATATTAAGTAAAAGTACTGGTGAAACAAATCAAAGCAGAGCAGAAGCAACAGGAGCAAACATTTATTGTGAGTGCTTTCGTGGCTATCAATGCCGCTATATCAGACAATCAAAGAACACTGCCATTCACATTAATTAAACAGGTCTTGGCCAATAGAATTCAACAATCAATAAAACAATAAAATTATGTGGTGCTTCATTAAAAATATGGTACATAAAAAACACAATAAAAGCACTGATATCACATGCACTGCCTAAAAACTCTATTCTTCAAAACTGGTTTATTGCATATTTTATCATTTAAACCTTTACCTTTATTGACCCTCATCCTTATTATACATTTTAGCTCACAAATTTCAACTCTATTTTCAATATCAACTCCCCATACATCCACGTTTGATACTTCTATTACCATGAACTTGAAATTGTGTTCAAGTCCATGTGCATTGACATGCTGTTTTATTATTTATTATTAAATATATTTAAAACTTTTATTGTGGCTGATCCTTGTAGAAAGCATCTAACCTTTGAGAGTACTTATATTGGTTTGGTGACACTATGTGGGCTACTCCAAAAGGCCTAGCTGTCTTGGTCAACTACTGTTAATTCTATTAATATTAACTTCACTCAGCATAATTGGATACCCTTTTAACAACCTTATAGTAACTGACTGGTGGCAGAAAATCTACCTTATAGCCTGGGCAAAGTTGGTAGAGTGAGTAATCTGTACCAGCATTTCCCAGATGTGTGTGTGTTTGTGTGTGCATGTGTGAAAATCAAATCTTAAAGAGTGTGTGTGTCATCTACTTGGGCCAGGGACACAATGCACTGGGTTCAAAGACAGGGTGCTGGAGGACGTGGCTTGGACACTTGGCTGAGGATGCAACAATACAGCTGTACCAGTGGGGAGTCTTTTTGGGGACCTGGAGGGAGACAGATGCAAAGACATCCAGACACTGAGATGAGTGTGTTCCCTATGTTCTCTTAAGGCAAAGTGTGCTTGATGTAGAGAGGTCTGGATCTGGAAATACTGAGTGCATCCATTTGAATTCCAAGTGCACATTCCTCTCCAGTGTCAGTGGTGAACATTCAGGCTCTTGATTACTGGCCCAGCATGAGGATGACACATATTGGTGGCAGTGGTGGCCATCACATAGTTGTAGCAGTGGTGGGCATCACACAGAGCATCACTGCACAGGAAGGGAATACCCAGTGCTGCACATAGATATAAGGGAACCCATGGTGGGCAGCCTAAACCCCCCAACAGAGTCCACCAGTAACAGGGGAGGCCTCTAGTTCAGGTACACTGCCAGGATCAAGGATTAAATGTTTTACATGTAACCAGTGGGGCCATGTATCATACAGATGTCCATGGAAGCAAAGCGGGGAACAAAAGATGGGGAGCCAGCAAGTGGGAATAACAGTATGTCTGTGGTAAATTGTGTGGAGACAAAACTGGTACCAAACTATCACTAGACATTATATCCTATCCTAATGGATGGTAAACAGGCCACTGCTAAGAGAGATACAGCCTCTGACATAACCATTGTGAGGCCAGTGGTTGTTAAAGAGGAGCAGTACTTGCTTGGGCAGTCCACTTCAGTCAGAGCTTTAGGAGGAACCCCATTCCAAATGCCTTTGGACAGGGTTCACCTTGACTGGGAGGGTGGAAAAGAAAGTAAGCAAGTAAGTGTGTTTGAGGATATCCCTGCAGATGTCTTGATAGGAAATTATTTTAATAGGTTCATAGGTAAGTACTAGGCTATTGGCCTTAGGGTCTATATAAGCCTAGCCAAATGGTACCCTGGCTTTTGCCATCCAAGAAAATTATTTTCCTGTACCCCTGTCAAGCAGAGCTACAGAAGTGATCCCCGGGGTGAATTTCCTATCTCTCATCCAATCATCAAGATTTTTCTTGAAGAGTGCTAATGAGGAGGTTTGTTTGATATAGAAAGGTAGTTTGTTCCAGAGTATGGGAAGTCTTGGAGACAGGAATCTATCCCTCTAATGATGCAGTACCTTGTGTGCATGCAGTTACATGCAGTCAGGCTTCGAGACAGGCATGTGGGGTTGCTAGTGTGGGGGAGACCCAGACAGACCCCACGCCTGAAGCCAGGGCTGGTGAGGTGGCTATTTCAGGGAAGGAGGTACCCTGTAGTAGTGAGCCTGAATGTGAGCCATAGCTGCTATTAGGTACTGATATTCCTTTGGATAGAGTGACTGCAAGGGCAGAGCTGAGTGGTAGTACCCAGGCTGACAGTGAGACACCACTGTAAGAGGATACCAGACTTCCTGTGAAAAGGGATTTGGGAAGAGTTACAAAGATAGAGGTGAGATAATCTCAACTCTTGAACTCTACACTAAGAGGCTTGAGGGATGTAGCTAAGGAGGCACCTGATTCTCAAGGAAAAGAGGAATCTGTACACTGGAACAAAGGGTTACTGTATAGAGAGTAGACCCTTGAGGGAGTGCTAGAGGGTGAGATAATACAGCAATTGATAGTGCCTAATGGCTACCATCAGGCATTTCTAGCCATAGCCAATGACATTCATTTTGCAGGCCATATGGTCATAAAGCATACTAAGAGATGTATTATGTACAACTTTTACTGACCTATGATTGCAAGGAGTGTAACAGGGTACTGCAGGACCTGTAGGCAGTGCCAAAAAGTAGGCAAGGCAGGTGACAAAATCAAGGCTCATTTGATGTGTTTGTTTGTGATTGAGGAGCCATTTCAGAGGGTAGCTATGGATATTGTGGGGTCTCTGATTACCCAGAGTTCCACAGGGAAGAAGTATATCCTGGTGACAGTAGATTATGCTACTAGATACCCTAAAGTGGTGGCTTTGTCCTCCATCGAGGCAGAGAAGGTGACAAATGCTTTGTTAGAGATTTTTATCAGGGAAGGTTTCCTGAGAGAAATACTGACTGACAGAGGTGCCAATTTCATGTCAGATCTGCTGGGTGAAGCACTTAAAAACCACCCCCCTCCCATCCCCAGACTAATGGTTTTGTGGTGAGGTTAAACTACACTAAAGAACATGCTACAGGCATATGCAGACCAGTTTTAGAGAGAGTAGGACAAATATTTGCCCCATCTGCTGACCGCATACAGAGAGCCCCTCCTGGAATCCATAGATTTTTTTACCCTTTAAGTTGCTGTATGGGCATAGGGTGAGGGGTCCTTTAAATTTGATTCATGATGAGTGGGAGGGTGAGTGTGAATCCCACTGGGAGTCTGTTGTGGTATATATCCTAAACCTCAGGACAAAGCTTAAGGTGCTCATGGGTTTGGCCCACGAGAACCTGGCAGGAGCCCAACAGCAGGAAAAGGTCTTATATGACAGGAATGCTCGAGCCAAAAGTATGCTGTGGAACAGCAGGTTCTGGTTCTCCTTCCTGTCAGATGCAATAAGCTGCAAGCCTCTTGGGAGGGACCCTTTAAAGTGGTAAGCAAGATCAGTGATGTTAACAACATGGCAGAACTACTAGCCAGGAGGCAGGGGCACAGATTGTACCATGTTAATATAACAAAACCATACCATGATAGAGAGGCCCTGATGCTGAGTATTTGCAGTGGATGGCAGGAGGAGTCTAAGGAGGATCTATGGTTTCATCGAGCCAGCCAGCCAATAATCAAAGAGCCTGAATTCTCACCACTGACATTGGAGGAGGGCATTCACTTGGAAAAATATAGATACACCCCATATTTCCAGATGCAGCTGTCTGCATCAAGCACAGTTTCCTTTGAGTATACAGAGAACACACTTACAACAGGGTCTGGATTTCTCTATCTGTCTTCCTCCAGGTCTCCAGTAAGACTCCTCACTGGCACAGCTATAGATCCGAGACCTCAGCTGATGTCCAAGCCAAGCTACCCAGCACCCTCTCTGTAAAACCAGTGTTTTATGTCCCTGCTCCAGGCAAACAGCTGACACACACATACACACAAATACACACACCCACACACCCACACACACCCACACACACACACCTAGGAAAGGCTGGCATAGATTTACTAGCTATACCCCCTTCTGCCCAGACTATAAAGTAGTTATACCACCACCAGACACTCCAAAGCCAGCTACTCTAAGACTGTTGCAAGTGTACCCAATTATACTGAGTGAAATTAATATTAATAAAAAAATGGTAGTTTGACCAACAGCAAGGGTTTCAGGAGTGGTCAGATCTATCACCAAATATATTCAAGTACTCTCAGAGATTAAAATATTCTCTAAAAGACCAGCCACAATGAAAAGTTTAAATGTATTTAATAATAAATAAGAAACTAACATGAAAATATTAAATATCTATTTACAGTAAACACCAGAGTTTCAATCAGAGAAGATATTAAAAATAACCCACATGGATAGGCTCACACAGTTACAGAAAAACAGTACTTAAATAATCTCACTGTATTTTCCTGACTGATCTAAAGAATTACTATTTCCTGATCCATTACTAAAACAAGGCAAGATGAAGTTGGTGAGGGGTCCTTCTTTGTCAGGTTACAAAAACAGACTGCTATAAGATTTCAGTCTCATCTAGTATTAAACATAAGTTTTGTCATGGATTACAGAATGACATTACACACATCTGGCCATTTGGCTTCTGGTTCCCATGCAACTCCCATTGCTAGAAACTGCCAGGATTTAGCACATATGTGTCAATAATACAGACACATAGAGTTCTGCTCAGATCTGTTGCAGCTTCTGGAAGTCATAAAACAATTTCAAACGTCTACCCTTCCAGAGTAGCAATTGCTAAAGACAATACCCAGGCATTTTGTCTCTGGCTGCAATCAGGATTGTAAGATACAATCTTCATGGCCTAAATTAAGTAATTCAATTTCTTACTATTTTTCAAAGTCAGGTGGATTGAAATTAACCTTTTCTCTTACAGTATCCTCTGTTATAATATATACATTTCAACAGTTATAATAATACACCAACATTTCTTCTGTCCAGTAGGATACACTGTCGATACATTTTTAACGCAAGCAACTTTACAAAAACATCTTCAACACAAGCATCTGTACAAATCAGTTTAATATTCAAATAACATATAATTCTTTACTAAATTCCAGATAGCTTGCTGGCATATGTTACACATCCACTGCCCTGGCATAGCTGGCAATACCTCACATCATCACAAGCAAATACTTAGATTCATAACAAGAGGCTCATGAATTATCAAATACATGCCTGACAGATAAAATGGTGAAAACAAAGGAATAAATGTAGAAACACTGTATACAGATGAAAGTAAAGTGGCCAGAATTTTAGATTGCAAGGCCATTTTTTTATCTAAATTTTAGTTTACTGAGGAGCAGAAGACCAGGATTATGTACTGATCCATGACAGACTAATTTCATACACTGTATGATTTGAAGTTATTAACAAAAAAGGTGAAATACATGTAGGAGCATTAAAGCATAATGCACTAACATACATCTGGTATAAGTAATAAATGATCATTGATATGAATAGAAAACTGCACATATAAACATTTGGATGAACAGAAAGGCTGCAGAGATTCAGCAGATGACTGTGAAGTGGGAAAAGAAAACAAAAATAAAGGAAGGATTAGATGTTTGTATAATTCCAGCATTAGCAAAGCAGAATTATCTGGACATGTATTTTAGTTTTAATAACAAATTAGTGGAATGACTCAAATGAGACAAATTCCTGAGGTCAATTTCTTATTTGGTGAAGTTAAATTCTGGTCAAGCTGGATGTACAGTATGTCATTATCCATTTCCTTACTTTAATCATTGGGTTCAGTTTGAATGTTTAATAATGGAATGTTCTATGAATTATCTAAGCTTTTGCATTTGTTAAATCAGGAAATGTAGAGTGGATCACCAAGATCATATGAGCAAGTTTGTAGGTATGATCGACAAACATTCACAGCCCTAAGTGACTGGCCTTCAATTAAACTAGTGCTACCTGGTGTGAGAGAACAGCCATGTTTAAACCTGTATCTAAAGCTAGCCAGGCAGGAAGATAGGGTTGTTCCCATTGTGATTTCATTCCTCAAATGTCTTAGGATTTTTTTTATTATGTGCACCTATTCGATCACTCTTTGAGCCAGAAGGTACAATGCACTCCTCATGGCATTAGACCCAGTGTGCATACATTTCCATAGCCCATTTGGATCCACAATGAGTGCAGTATGTGCCTTGTTGAGCTTGTGCTTCTGAGTTCCAAATGCAAGAGCTACGTTGTTGGGTATTTCCCTCAGTGGTATATGTGCACCAGCATTCTTCCAGCAGCTTCACTCCACCATCACCCTCCTCTCAAGTGAAGTGAGATAGTATGTGTAAGATTATGCTCAACAATATATTAAGGATGAACATAACTATGCTACAAATATGCAACATAAATAAGGAATAAGATAAAGCTTGCTTAAATGTAGAAATAGAGTTTAGTAATATGTGATTAGCATCCATACTAAATGGCCGTGGCTTAAAAAATAAGGAACTTGCTTATGACTGTATTACACACGCATTAAGAAAGCTGACTTCTTACAGACTTGGCAAGAATGTAAAAAAAACAGGATATATCAGAAAAAACCTAATCTGATTTCTTTAAAGAATGGACAACAGGACCTGTTTATCCACAAGGTGTTTCCTTGAAAAATATGCTTTTCTAAGAAAGTTTAAAAAATGCTTTTCTAAGAAAGTTTATCCACAAGGTGTTTCCTTAAAAATATGCTTTTCTGCACTTATCATTTGCACAAGAACAGATGTGTCAGCATTTGCATCATCAAGGCAGTATCTTTCCAAAACCAAGAGGGAGGGTTTAACTAAAAATATATATAAAGTCTGTATTAAATCCAGCTATGTTAGGGGTATTGGTAAGGACACATTTGTCCTGAGATAAATGTTATATCTCTCACACCATCTGTACTATATGAGAGAAGTAAAGAACAATAACTAAAAGCTGTAACAGAAGTATGTGTGGTTTATTATAAAAGTTATTTGTTACTGCTCTAAGTTGATGCTGCAAAGTATATCCTCTCATCAGTGTATATTCTGCAAGTTTCTGTATGCAACAGACTGTGAATGCAACTATAACCAGACTTTGATTTCAGCAGAATCCAGCCAGCAAGACTGAGTGTCTTAAGAAGATTTCAAATCCATCACTGTAAGCATCAGAGTAACAGCACAGTGCTTTAGCACCTTAAAATTAAATTTTCAGTATGTGCTGTTCACTCCCATTCCTTCCTCTCTGGACACTTCCTCTATTCCCTGGGATGATAATCAATCCCACATCATAGGCAGGGCCAAGACATCTATGTCAGTGGAGACAGCAACTCCCTTGGCATTTGCAATTTTACTCCCCTACTGCCCTAAGTGGTACAGCAGTGTCATGAACAAAGAAATCAAACTTCAAGTTTTGCTGTTTAGAGGACTACATAAACATTGATTTTATGCTGGTATTTTACTTTCAGACTTGACTAATGACAGATTAAGTGAAAAGTGATCAATTCATGGTACAGCAGCAGCCTCATCTAAACTTCAAGGGACAAAATATTCTGTCTGACATTTTTAAGGATGAACACCTGGTCAAAAGCCCAAAACCTTGTAAATTATATTTGTATGCATCTGCTTACTGCTTTCATTTAAATTGTGTAACGTCTTGCTTACCACATATCCTTATCTTCTAGCAATCTGTTACCTTATACTGCCTAGCTTTGGTTTGCTGCACTGGTTAGACAAGATCAGGGTAATAACTATATTACACAACATGTTCCAACCTGTCAGAGCAATGGTCACACCTAGAACAGTCACAGTTTGAAAATATATTTGCAGGAACTTTCCCTCTAAAGTTTTCTTGGAAAGCTAAATTTAGAAAAAGACATTACGTGGCAGTTTTCTCCTTATTTTTACACAATAATTTGTTAAATCCTAAAACATCTTTTTAAAAACTAGCATTTACAGAGCTTGCAACTTTAGACAACAAACATTTAGCACTTTCACCTTTATTAAGAAATTACTAACTTTTTAATGTGATATGTAATTTGTTTACATACAATCTTATTCCCCAGAGTTCCTATAACCCTGTAAAGGTAATTCACCTTCAAAAAGAAAAAGCCAAGGTACAGCAAAGGAAAAGCCAATATACAGCAAAGGAAAAGCTAAGGTACAGCCAATTAAATGTAGCATAAACATGAGAGACTGTGAGGTACTTTTTACTTTTTAGCTCATCCAGCAATGTAATAAAGAGCTATTATATAATGAGTTTCCATTAAATGCAAACATAAGTGCAAAGTTCAAGAAAAGAGCAGGCAATATAAAAGAATAAGAGACAGTCTGACAAATACCAGACATTCTCAACCCAACCCAGTATAATGCAATTTCTTACCTGTTGTTACTCATGTAACAATTAGTGTTACAGAACAGTGTGTTGTACGAGGGTTGTACAAAACATTTCAAAAGAGCTCTCTTCATAGGTTCACAAGTTTGTACTAGGCTATCAACCCAAATTGTCTTTATAAGCTTAGCCAAGCAACCCATCTCAGTTTTGCTCTCAAGTACACTGGATGCCTTTAGGTGGTGGTATGTTAGTAAGGAGGTAGCTAAGGGTTATATGGGGGATAACTTAGTTTGGGAACAGTTAACTTATTGTTGGTCTCTGTCCATTACAGACATGGGGGTCAGACTGAGTGAATTTATGATTTCCCATCCAATGATCATGGTTTTACTTGAAATGGGTCAGGGATGAACTCTGCTTCATGTGGGTGGGGAGCCTGCGCCATAGTGTGGGGATCCTTTTGGACACATACTGGTCTCTCCAGCATGTTCTATTTACATTGCAGGCTTAATACTCAGAATTAAAGAAGTCTTACTTCTAGATTCCTCCAGTTTAACAATTCTGTTTTCACATTCTCTCACTCAGTGTTACACAAACACACACACACACACACACACACACACACACACACACACACACACACACACACACACACACTGAATACAGTTATGGAAAACATAAACATCCAAATTAGAATCTACTTATTTCTTGCTTTCAGAAACCATTATAAAAGCATATCATCAAATAACCAGACTGACCCAATAACTTTACAAATGGATATTGACACCTACATGTACAACTAACACTCCTCATCACTTCATCAATGACCAAATTCAGCTTGTTCAAAAGAGTTAACATGGTTTCTCTAAATTAATGACTTAAAAAAGCTATTGCTACACTATAACTACTCATATGGATACACTACTTGCAGTATTTTTCTACTGGTTCAGTGAGTTATTTTTCCTATGCGTGGAGTTCTGCTACATCAGGGCACATCCCAGTAGAAACCAAGGAGCAATTCCATAATTACAAGCAGGCTACCAGTTGCTTGGCAGATGGAGGGTATGAGCAAGTTGCCATCATGATCAGTGATGCTTATGACGTTGCTCTCAATCTACTACAGTTTTGTATTTCACTTTCCTTGCATATCCAAAAATCATTCTGCACTGTTTTAATGTTCTGTGTAATCATGAAGAACTTCAGTGGAACTGTGCAATGTATCATGTGACTTGTGAAAGAAAAGTCCTATGTCCCAGGAAACCCATGCTACCTATCTCAATGTACTACAGTCCCTCAACATTCAGCCCTATACAATATTCATGGAGGATCTCAACTACCCCAATATAGACTGGGAATCCTACACCACTTCTGATGCAGAAGCCCAGCAATTCCTAAACTTTAATACCAACATCCTGATGAATGTGTGTGTGTGTGTGTGGGGGGGGGGGGGGGGCAATGTTTATTACCCACCTCAAGGGACAAAATATTCCATCTGACATTTTTAAGGAGGAACACCTGATCAAAAGCCCAAAACCTTGTAAAGTAAGTTATTTGTATGCATCTACTTAGTGCTTGCTGCTTTCATTTAAATTGTGTAACATCTTGTTTACCATATATCCTTACCTTCTTGCAATCTATTACCTTATACTGCCTAGCTTTGGCTTGCTGCACTGGTTAGACAGGATCAGGGTAATAACTATATTACACATGTTCGAAACTGTCAGAACAATAGTTACACCTAGCACAGTCACAGGTTGAAAATATATTGGCAGGAACTTTCCCTCTAAAGTTTTCTTGGAAAGCAAAATTTAGAAAAGACATTACATGGCTGAATTTTCTCCTTATTTTTACGCAATAATTTGTTAAATCTTAAGCCATCTCCTTAAAAACTAGCATTTATAGAGCTTGCAACTTTGGACAACAAACATTTAGCGCTTTCACCTGTATTAAGAAATTACTAACTTTTTAATGTGACGTAATTTGTTTACATGCAATCTTATTTCCTGGAGTTCCTATAACCTTGTAAAGGTAATTCACCTTCAAAAAGAAAAAAAGAGGGTACAGCTGATTAAATGTAGCATAAACATTAGAGACTATGGGGTACTTTTTAGCTCCTCCACCAATGTAATAAAGAGCTGCTATATAATGAGTTTCCATTAAATGCAAACATAAGTGCAAAGTTCAAGAAAAGAGCAGGAAATATAAAAGAATAAGAGACAGTCTGACAACTGCCAGACCTTCTTAACCCAACCCAGTATAATGCAATTTCTTTCAAAGACTATGATGCTCTGTAGTACCTGTTGTTACTCTGGTAACAAATACTTTTACAGAATAGTGTGTTGCGTGAGGGCTATACAAAAAATTTCAAAGAGCTCTCTTCATAGGTTCATAGGTTTGTACTAGGCTATCAACTCAAATGGTCTTTATAAGCTTAGTCAAGCAACCCAACTCAGTTTTACCCTCAAGTACACTGGATGCCTCTAGGTGGGGGTATGTTAGTAAGGAGGTAGCTATGGGTTATATGGGGGGATAATTTAGTTTAGGAACAATTAACTTATTGTTGGCCTCTGTCCATCACAGACATTGGGGTCAGACTGAGTGAATTTACGATTTCCCGTCCAATGATCATGGTTTTACTGAAAAGGGTCGGGGTGAAGTCTGCTTCATGTGGGTGGGGAGCCTGTGCCATAGTGTGGGGATCCTTTGGGACACATACTGGTCTCTCCAGCATGTTTTATTTACATTGCAGGCTTAATACTCAGAATTAAAGAAGTCTTACTTCTAGATTCCTCCAGTTTAACAATTCTGTTTTCACATTCTCTCACTCAGTGTCACACACACACACACACACACACACACACACACACACACACACACACACACACACACACTCACACTGAATACAGTTATGGAAAACATAAACATCCAAATTAGAATCTACTTATTTCTTGCTTTCAGAAACCATTATAAAAGCATATCATCAAATAACCAGACTGACCCAATAACTTTACAAATGGATATTGACAGTCTAACACCTATATGTACAACTAACACTCCTCATCACTTCATCAATGACCAAATTCAGCTTGTTCAAAAGAGTTAACATGGTTTCTCTAAACTAATGACTTAAAAAAGCTATTGCTACACTATAACTACTCATATGGATACACTACTTGCAGTATTTTTCTACTGGTTCAGTGAGTTATTTTTCCTATGTGTGGAGCTCTGCTACATCAGGGCACATCCCAGTAGAAACCAAGGAGCAATTCCATAATTACAAGCAGGCTACCAGTTGCTTGGCAGATGGAGGGTATGAGCAAGTTGCCATCATGATCAGTGATGTTTATGACGTTGCTCTCAATCTACTACAGTTTTGTATTTCACTTTCCTTGCATATCCAAAAATCCTTCTGCACTGTTTTAATGTTCTGTGTAATCATGAAGAACTTCAGTGGAACTGTGCAATGTATCATGTGACTTGTGAAGGGAAAGTCCTATGTCCCAGGAAACCCATACTATTTATCTCAATGTACTACAGTCTCTTAATATTCAGTCCTATACAATATTCATGGAGGATCTCAACTACCCCACCATGGACTGGAAATCCTACACCACTTCTAATGCACAAGCCCAGCGATTCCTAAACTTTAATACCAACAGCCTGATGAACATGGGGGGGGGGGTGCGGGGTAATGCTTCTTACACAATGTAATGTCTTCACTCATCATATATGACCATAAAGCAGTACTACTTGAAATAAAAATTAAATCCAAGGCTCCAGCAAAACCAAAAATGTTTAGGAACTATTCCAAAGCCAACCTCTCTCTACTAAGCAACACCTTGGCTAAATTCCAAGCAGCCCCAAACCAAGTAAACACTGTAGCATATGCTGAGCTATTTACAAAATCTCTGTACAACCATATTGATAACTGTATAGTGTGAGCTCTGCCCCTTCATATTAAGAATAAGATGAACTGAAAAGGCACCCTGGTGGAATCACAATATCAATCGGTTATACAACAAAAGAAAAAAAATTGGCCAAGTGTAGGAAGAACAAAGCCATACATGCAAAAATCCCTCTGACCAATCTAAACAGGCAGCTAAGAGGGGTAATTAATACTTCAAAGGCTAAATCTGAAGAAAACTTGGGATGGAGGGACATGAGCAAGTTGCTATCATGATCTGTGATGCTCATAACATTGCACTCAATCCACACTTTCCTTGTATATCCAAAAATCCTTCAACCCAGACCACATATATGGTGCCCACCTCTAGGCTCTCACCTTTCTTGAGGTGGATAGAGATCTCACCCATTAACGGCTGTTAAGGTAATTCGAGCTGTGAAGAGGGAAGGTCCACATGTGACTAGGGTTAATGCAGGATTGTGCTATAGTCATTTCCCTTCCCACTGGAGGTGGGAGAACAGAACAAATGGTTAATGAGGATAGGACAATGTCAGCAGCCAAAAGCAGAAGGGGGGAGGCGAAAAGAAAAAGAAAATATTAAAAACTACTAACTATAAAAATACCATTAGAAAATGAGGCAAACATCCCATAATTGAACTTGAATCCAATAACTTTCTAGTTTGTTCACTCTCCACTTTCCATTGTTGCTCAGCAAAATGGATAATATAGTCATCTTAGAATGCCAACAATGCATTTTTCATGGCATGAAATAGCAGCTGAACATGCAATTCAGACAAAGCAGAGATCACTGGAGGAAACCCTACAATTAATTTTATGTACCCATCTTAGAACTCTGCACGCCATAACAGTTTCAGTTTCAAGCAAAGAGCAGCCAAAGTCAACTGCAGTATATTGTGCAGCTGAATAAAAGAGTTTATATTTTTGGGATCACCTAACTAGTTGCCTTCAGATGAAATGAAAACCCCATCATTTGTCTGAAAACCATAAAACTGCACATAGCGTGTGTGTGCGCAAGTGTGTGTGTGTTTGTGTGTGTTTTGAGTGTGCTTAATTGTCCAAGTCCTCCTACAAATAGTCAGATAAGATCTCTGGTTTGCTTCCCTGTGTTCTGAAGTTTGTGAAAGAGAAGAAGGAAATTCTCTTTACTGAGGAAGGATACTTTAATTTCAGGGCTTCACTGGTGGGGCTACCAAGTCTAACATAGAGCAGGCTTCAGAGACAACCACCATAACAGTATTGCAGTGCTGAACTGATTTGTCATAGCATCATGAATGGGGGGCACTTCTGGCTGATGAGGTAGTGAATGAGTGAGATAATAAAGGCCCTCAACTGATTTAATGCCAAATTTGCAACTGTGCCGTAAATGACAGAGATAGGTGTTTAGTGTCAGTATTACTTTTAAAATAAAGTTTTCTTTCAGATTTTTTTATTATTAATAAAGTTTAGCTGGGATGGGGAATTATTGTATGTTGGCTGCTGAGGAGGCAATAAAATGTGGGCAGGATTCAGGAAGCCTCCATGTAAGAGTTATAACTCTTACACGGAGGCTGCAGTTAAACGGTGTGATGTCAGCATGTCATGCATATGCATGAGGTGCATGAGGCATGCTGAATCACACTGTAACTCTTACACGGTCCGTGTAAGACAGTAGGGGGCATGTCCGTAGGCTAAGCTCTGCAAGCGGACACACCCCCGGAAGTCTAGAATGGCAGAAAGTAAACAGCCACGAGAGGCCATGGAAATGTGAATAAACACACCACACAACACATGCCCCCACAGACCAGCAATGTAAAAAGTGAGCAGATGTTATAAAATGAAAATGAAAATTGTTTTATTTTTTTAAAACCCCGTAAATGTTTGCAACTGCGTGCGCTCGTGTGCACGGGTGTGCTACTAGCGCAACTGCAGTTAGCAATCAGTGGAAAAGGATATAAGAACTAAATATGCAAAGTAAGCCAAGAAGTAATAGCATAGCGGTAGAGTTGTTGGCTTAAGAGCAGGCAGGCAAGGTTCGAGCCCACACAACAACCTTTTTTTTTTGTAAATAAGCACTAAAAAGGTCCCTGACAGTATTGTACAAATGTAAAAGTATTTCCTTTTGTAAAATGGAATGAAATGGAGCATATATTTTCAAGTAATACAATAATAAAAATATTTAGAAATGTACTGATAGCTAAGCTGCTGTGAGACAGAGTGCCCGTAGCTGAGTAGTGTTTCAAAGGCTGCAAATTGCTTGCCCGTAGCTAAGCACTGGTTCAACAGGCTCAAACTGTGTGCAACTAGCTGTGCTTAGCTTAACATGCGTGTTACTAGCCAATTAAGGTTTAACCCAGCGCACACCATTTGCGCGGAGGTGCGCACCGCGCCCACAAGCTAACCGCCAGTGCGCATGCGTGAGCTCCACGCAAACGAGCGCAGACCTGGTTTTAAGTGCTTAAAAGTGCTTTTGGCATGTTTGATTGACAGGTCCTGAACTCATTTCTAGACAGTCATGAAAATTAAAAATCAGTGGTCAGATTCGAACCCAGGATACTATGCACTAGAGTCAAGGTACTAAACCACTAAGCCATGACAGCAGTACTTAGAAATGCATAAATAGCATATATATAGGATATAATCCAAAATGGAGCATGATAAAGCAGTTTCTGTGAAGTAGATACAATTCCAAAATGGCCAATCATAGAAATGTGCGGGAAAATTGGCATATATAAGCCCCATCGGCGGGAATACACAGCATAAACGATTGTAGAATAGACCTGCAGGCAGAATGAGTGGAGTAGGGGAGGGACGTTGCTTTCGAGCACAGCAGTGGGGCGTTGAGGAGTCCAGATACATGGTCTGGCTCCTAGTTCACTATCATGAGGCCCAACTCATGCAGGGCCAGGTCTCATGGGGAGCATACAGGGCAGAGGCATGGGACCAGTTGGCTCATGATCTCACTAGTGCTACTGGGATTCCACATACTTATGAGCAGGTCCGTCACCACCATGCGGACCTGAAGCGACGTAAAGAAGACCAGTTGACCCAATGGATCCAGGAGGCCCGGGATATGCCCAACGCCCCACTACTGAGTAAGTTACATTTTACTTATGTATGTAAGAAATTCAACTAGCTGATACCATGGAGATGTGTATTCCAATATTACTTGTTTTGTATTACAGCTGCAGGTGTCCGCTCTGCGAATCGCAGGGCACATGAACGCAGGCTGGTGCGGCTGCACCACCATGCAGGTTAGTAACCCCACCTAGTACTTGTAAATAAATATTATAGTGTAGCACGTAGCAGAACACTGCAGTGTATTGATTAAAAGTAATAGAATGTACAAGCAACAAGTGAAAGTCTGCAGGTATGGCTGCAACAAGTTCATCAGTATGCAAGTGAAACTGGAAATATAATTGATAGAAATAAATAGTTCTGTAATACAGATATCCCACCATTAATTAAATGTAGTATAACCTGCAGTAGTCTCAAGAGTACAGCTTCAGAAGCTGAGTTAATCACATGTGAGATATATCCCCTGTTGAAATGCTGAATCATGACAGAAGTGAGGCTGCTGGAAAGTGTTTGAATCACCACAGGTCTAATATGAGAAAAAAGCCTAGAAGTACCAACCTGAACTGTGAAATAGCAGGATGTGTGAGAGTGACAGAAAAGGTCATGTATCAATAAATAAAGTAATAATAACCCCTGAATATATAAGCCTCAGTGTGGTTCTACAGAACTAAATGCATGTGGGAATTAAAAATTAACATCCCAAACTGATTGTAGTGTGTCTGAATCTTGAATGTTTAAGCCAAAATATGTATATGGTGATGACAGTCAACAATTTTCAGATAGAATGAATGATTGTCTGACATACTAAACATCCATAGTTGTCCCCTGCCCTGTCATCAAAGTGTAGCAGGATGATGTATCTGATCAAAGTCAAAATAACTAGGATAGTGATGTATCTGTAACAGGTCTAGCATGACAGTCAATTAAAAATCATTTTGAAACTATCACCAAGTTAATTGTGTTTCTATTACAAATGTATATTAATGTATAATTTATGAATGTGTCATCATTTTCCTTCTCCATCCCACCCTATAATTGCAAATTAAAAAACTCACTAAATATTGGTATGTGAACATTTCATTAATCATGGACATTTGTCCTGTTGTTTCAAAAATATATGCATGTCTGTTGTTGCATGTGCCCTGTTCATACCTGCAAACCTGATGGCCTGTTGCCATTAATCAACCCTGCATGTTGTTTGATTGTGTATTTCTGTTCAAATAATGCATGTGATATTGATATGCCTGTTGTTCAATGGTGTTAATATCTGGGTGTTTGATTAATGGGAATACCAATGCATGCTGTTACAACTAATTTGAATGGAATAATATGCTACTAACCCAAACTAACATAACATACTCACAAACCTAGAACGCTTGGGAAGTCGGGTCCCAGCGGATCCACCTCTCCCACCTCATCTGGCGACTGCACCTGGCACTAGTGCCCAGGCCGGACCCTCCTCCGGTGGCCCTGTGCCACCTTCGGGTGGAAGCGCTGCAGGGGATGGGGCCTGTCCCCCCTCTGCAAGCGTGGCCGGAGGAGCCCATCCACTCACCCTCCAAGGTGTCCGTGGTGCGAAGGGAGATCCAAGACTCTGTTCTTGGGCCCCTACGCCAGCTTGAGGCCCGGGTGGCACAGCTTACGGGCATGCCCGTTGTCCCGCCTGCACAGCCCCCAGCACAGCCCCGTCCTGGGCTGTGAAGGAACAGTGGCAACTGCCTATGGGTGGGGATATCAGTTCCACTGTTGCCATCTGTGGGCTCATGTGCCCTGGATATCCCAACCTCCGTCCCCGTCAATTGTGTAACCCCCCCCCACATGTGTCAAACACCGCCCCTGTATGTGTCTTGTCTGTCTTGTCTGTTAACCTACCCAACCTACCTCCCCAGCTATACCGACTACCTTCACCTGACATACCACTCTCACCTGAAAAAAAAAAGGGCACTCTGTACCCACAAAAAAATTACGCCCCATACATAGCTGTCCATGTTGCACACATGTCCGCTGGACACTGAAACTGTTAATTACAATTGGCTGTACAACAGGTATTAATGTTGTACTGAGACCTCTCTCAGGGGTGGAAGGTTTCAAATGTCACACCAAATTACATACAAATGCACAGCTGTTGCTGAGAAAGACATGGGCAGCTATGGGCCTCACCTACATCCTTCCTGCAAATCCCAAGCTTGTTTCCCTACTGTCTTACCCTCTTTGTGACCCCTTTTTCACCACTTTCCTGTCACCCCTTTTTCTTTTCTTTCAAAGAAAATAGCGCGGGTGTGCGCTTGTGTGCGCGGAGCTAAACGCCAGTGCGCATGCGTGAGCTCCGCGCAAACGAGCACAGACCTGGATTTAAGTGCTTAAAAGTGCCTTTGGCACTTTTGATTGACAGGTCCTGTACTCATTTCGAAAGAAAAATAAATTCCCACTGCCAGTCTCGAACCCAGGACCTTGGTAACACTAGTCTGTATGACCTACCACTAAGTCATGACTCTCATACAAGAATACAGTGCTAAAATAAATATAACATGTAATACTAGGAATCAATATAAAGGCAATATAGGATGTGTACTATCCAAAGCATGTCAGGTAGATTTTTAATGCCCAAATTACTAGATTCCCATACTAGTTTAGTGTTAACAGAAACAGCCCTGCTAATTGTTAGCTTGTACATAATAATGTAAGGTAATGTACATATATGAAAGTATTATATGTACACACACACATATATATATATATATATATATATATATATATATATATATATATATGAATACATATGAAATATAGTGGTAGGTGTCAGTATTCATACACACTCACTACAGGAAACAGTGAAGATAAATGCAGCAACCAGAATCTACAACACAGCCTGACTACTGTGAGACTTACTAACCCTTTTAACTGGGTAAAGGTGCCTTCAGCACTTTGATTGACAGGTCCTGTACTCATTTTGAAAGAAAAATAAATTCCCACTGCCAGTCTCAAACCCAGGACCTTGGTAATACTAGTCTGTATGACCTACCACTAAGCCATGACTCTCATACAAGAATATAGTGCTAAAATAAATATAACATGTAATAGTAGGAATCAATATGAAGGCAATATAGGATGTGTACTACCCAAAGCATGTCAGGTAGATTTTTAATGCCCGAATTACTGTATTCCCATACTAGTTTAGTGTTAACAGAAACAGCCCTGCTAATTGTTAGCTTGTACATAATAATGTAAGGTAATGTACATATATGAAAGTATGTATATGTACACATACCTATATATATATATATATATATATATATATATATATATATATATATATTAATACATATGAAATATAGTGGTAGGTGTCAGTATTCATACACACTCACTACAGGAAACAGTGAAGATAAATGCAGCAACCAGAATCTGCAACACAGCCTGACTCCTGTGAGACTTACTAACCCTTTTAACTGCTTAAAGGTGCCTTCAGCACTTTGCTTGATAGGCCCTGTACTCAATTTGAAAGCAAAATAAAAGCATACTATTAGGCCCTACCACAAGACCATTGTAACACTAGTCTGTATGACCTACCACTAAGCCATGACTCTCATACAGGAATATAGTGCTAAAATAAGTAGAACATGTAATAGTAGGAATGAAGATAAAGGCAACATAGGATGTGTACTACCCAAAGCATGTCAGGTAGACTTTTACTGTCCTAATTACTGGATTCCCATACTAGTAAAATCGCAAAGTGAAGAAAACCAGTAAACAGCAAACAAAAAGGCTCGGACTCCTTGCTCCAGCAAGTGATGAAATGAAATTTGAAGTTCAAATCCAATAAATAGCAAAGCAAGTAACTTAACGCAAAAAATTTATTAATATAGCGTTTTCGCCATGTGCACTGACACAGCTTCTTCAGAGTAAAAAACAACTACTATTCGCTCTAAGTCAGTTTTTAAATCAATTGGAAGAGGAAGTGATGTCAAGACCAATGGAACTAATATGAATACGTTAAAAATCAAAACAATTTTATGTCACAATTTAAGCACATCAGTAAAATGGTTAAAAACAACATTTTAAAACACTATGAATGTAAATTAGAAAAGCATATATATATATATACCCTAAGAAAGTACTGTAAAAAGTATATATATATGTATATTTGTAAAGAGTAAGAAAAACTCCTATTCTTAGGAAGATAAATACTCTAAGAAAGCAATAAAGTAATGATCTAATACAGTGTAGAACAACTAGGGACTATGTAAATGTCTACGAAAGCATATGCAAGAATTATTTTACAAACTAGAGACTCATAAAAGGAGTATACAATATGAGTCAAAAGTAGATAAATAAGCACCTTAAGTAGGAACATTACAGCAATAAAATTTATTATCTTAGATAACTTCTCAGTTTTAAAACTGAGGAGATATTACAATTATCATTTAATGCTGGATAATTGAATGCATCTGTTCTGAGTTGCCACTCAAGTTCACAAAGTTCAAGGAACAGTGGAATAGGACCCCCCCTAATGTTACCCTGTATTTGATCTATTGCCATAAAAGAAAAAACTGTGGCCCGGTTGGTTAATTATGTGCCTAGCCAATGCGTTGCTGTCGTTTTTATTCTTGATCACATATAGATGTTCATACATGCGGTCACGAAGTCTACGATCGGTTTTACCGATGTAGAAAGACGGGCAGCAATCGCAGAAGGCCACATAGACAATAGATTTACTTTCACAGTTTAATGGGGATCTGATAGTGTATTTTTTGTTACGTATGTTGAACGTCTGTCCTGATCTGACTTTGTGACATCTATTACAGAAGCCACATGGAAACATGCCCACTTTCCTATTAAAAGGTGTTTTAGGAGAAGACCTTTGTAATAACTCTTTTAGATTGTTATTTCTTTTGAACACAAATCTAGTGTGTGAGCCAGGTTTATCAAGAAGTGAGGAATTACTTGAAATAAAATCCCAGTTCTTGCGTATAATAGTTATAATTGCCTTCACATCTAGGCTGAAGGTCATAATATAACTAGAAGATGGATCAAAAGAGGTTAAATAAGGTGGTGTTTCGACCAGTGTTGAGTTTATATTGGTGGAATCATTTGGGTTGTTCAAAGATGGAGTAAGGGACATAACATCATTGTTCCTACTCAAAATGGCTTTAAAGAAACCATTTAATCTCTTTGTATAAACTTCCGAGATAAGTTCACGGATAAGGTGAACAGGGTAACCTCTGTTGGAAAACATCTCAAGCAACACGTCACATTCTTTTTGAAAGGCTTCAAGGGTACTGCAAATCTTTGCCGCCCTCACTAATTGGCCCTTAATTATGGCTTTTTTCTGTTTGAAGGGATGGTGACTCGAGAAATGCAAGAAAGAGTTGCAGTACGTGGGCTTTCTGTAAATATTTGAGGTGTAAGAGTGGGTCTCGACATCTTTGGTCAATTTGATGTCCAGGTAATCGATTTCAAAACTAGAAAATTTATACGTGAATTTTAAGAATTCAGTAGTGGAATTAATAGAAGTAATGAAGGCGTCAGCTTCAGGGAGGTCGCCCCTGAAAATCAAGAATACATCATCCAGGTACCTCGTGTAGAATTGTACCGGCGCCATTAAGGTGGTGGAAGCAAAAAGCAAATGCTTCTCCCAGTATCCCATGAAGAAGTTTGCCACGGAAGCCCCACAAGGGGACCCCATGGCAACCCCTTGTTTCTGGAGAAAGTATTTCCTGTTAAAAATGAAATAGTTAGACGACAGGACTATGTCCAATAGTTCTGTGACTAATTCGATCTCCAATCTTGGGGCACCTAGTTCTTGAAGCAACAATGCAGTCCACTCAAGTGCCTCCTGGTGGGGTATTGAAGTATATAAGTCCACCACATCAACAGTGAGGAAGTTGTCATCACTGTTGAAGGGTAGACTATTGATGCGTTCTAAGAATGTCCATGAATCCTTACATACACCAGGTAGGCACTGAACGTATTTGGACAAAAGTTTGTCAACAAGTTTGGCACTTGGGTATGTCATAGAGGACCTTCCATCAATTAAGGCCCTCATGGGTGGATTTGACAAGTCTTTATGGACCTTGGGTATGCCGAACATAACTGGGATCTTCGGTAATGTAATGTCTATGTAATTATAGGTGTCCAAATCTATCTTATTTTCGAGATATAGGTCTCGAAAATAACCTCTCATCCTGTTATGTGCAGTATGTATTTCATTAATGGAAGCTTCAGAATATGCTGGTGAATCCAGAACCAGGGACATTTTTTCATTATAAACATCGTTTTCAAATATTACCAACCCACCCCCTTTATCCGGTTTCATTAATCGTACCGGTACATGCCGAAGGTTAGTGAGTAATTCAAGTTGTTCTTTAGAGGTGTTAAACACCCGAGTTGACCTACTCAAGGCGTTATCATTGAACATGTGTCTTAAATCTATTTCCCAAACATGTTCAAAGAGAGCTAAAGAAGGATGGAGGGGTGGGTTAAAAACACTAGATAGTTTAAGAGGAGGAATTCCTGGCTGGGTACATTCATTGTTAAAAAACAATTTCAGGTTTAATTTTCTCACAAAGCACTTAAGGTTTATAATTTCTTTCGAAATGTCACCGGTTTTACTCGGGACAAATGTATTCCCATAAGCCAGGAGTTCTATGAGGTCATCAGGAAGAGAAATGTCAGTGAAATTGTAAATTTTGAAGTCACCATTTGAGTTATAAACAATTTTGGGACCATTTTGTATTGAAAGGTCCCCATTAATTTCTGAAGCTCCCTCCAAGGTTGAATCCAAAAGGCTTGTATCAATTAATTCCAGTTCTGTCTCCTGTTGTTCCGTTGTCGAGGTTGGCGCTGGGCTAAAAAAGTATTATTGCCATGCTGGTTCTGTCTAACATTAGTCCTAGGGATAGAATTATTGTTGGCACTGAGGCCCCTTATTCTGTTACTTTGTCTGGGGCCAGGTTGTTCATCATTGTAAACTGAGTCATCAAGAGGAGGTGCATTATCATGCTGTGCCTGTGTGAAATTATCAAGCTGACCCGCCCTTTCCCCAAGTAGTGGGTTCTTATTTTCCAAGAATTGAAGTTTAGGGTATGCAGAACCATTTTGATATGCTTGTCTGTCCCTTAATAATTTTTTACTTTTGTTTGATTTTAATTTATTAAGTAAAGCATCAATACTAGTTAAGGTTCTGTCATAATCAATTCTGTATTTAGGGAAGTCCAGGTCGGCTTTTAAGTCTTTATCAAGGAGCTCAGTTTCCAGTAGAAGTTGATTTATCTGAATGTCATAGTGTTTAATAATAAGCTCAAGCAAGTGAACACCTTGAGCTTGAAAAAGGTCTTTTAAATCAGCATAAAACTGTGCATTATTTAATAAGCCAGATGGGGAGAACGTATTCCGTAATCCCTTAGGAATAAGGCCTTCAGTAATGCACTGTCTGAAGTAGACAGTCTCTAGTTGTAGTTTCTTAAGTTTTAAAACGTTATTGTCAAAGTGCTTCAACTTGTCAGTTAGTGTAATATTTACTGCTTCAGTATTTCTTACAGCATCAGAAGAAGGATTCTGCTCAAAGAACAGGAAACCATCTGTGCTCTTAATCCATTCTGTAAAATTAGTAGTAGTACTTACATTGCTACGAGAGGCACCATTAGTATTCGTTGAAGCAGCCTGTTGTGGCAAAGTGGAAAATGCTGGTCCCCTCATTAAAGCTGGTGTTTCTGTGTTGTTGAAACGGTCATTCCGGATAGATGAACTCGCTCCTGCGTTCACTCCGGCAGTTTGGTTCGTAGTGCCACCTAATACTAGATGGGTCGTAGTGTTATTTTGAGCCTGGCTGTTAGGAAGTTGGCCAGCCGGTATTTGAAAATCCGGAGAGCTCAGGGAGACAGTATTCAAAGTTCCCGGTACGTTGTCAGCAGCAACAGCTGCTGAGCGGTTGACACCGTTTCGTTCGAATGCTTCAAACTTAGCATTAAAAAGGTCTAGCTTCACGGCTAAAGCTGAAAGTGTATCAGTTACTTTTGTAAGATAGTCTTGATGTAAATTGTCCATTCCAGTTGTCGGGAACAGGTTAGGCGTGCTGGGGCTAACAGGACCATCCGTAGCCATAACAAACAGACAAGTAAAATCGCAAAGTGAAGAAAACCAGTAAACAGCAAACAAAAAGGCTCGGACTCCTCTTTTGATCCATCTTCTAGTTATATTATGACCTTCAGCCTAGATGCGAAGGCAATTATAACTATTATACGCAAGAACTGGGATTTTATTTCAAGTAATTCCTCACTTCTTGATAAACTTGGCTCACACCCTAGATTTGTGTTCAAAAGAAATAACAATTTAAAAGAGTTATTACAAAGGTCTTCTCCTAAAACACCTTTTAATAGGAAAGTGGGCATGTTTCCATGTGGCTTCTGTAATAGATGTCACAAAGTCAGATCAGGACAGACGTTCAACATACGTAACAAAAAATACACTATCAGATCCCCATTAAACTGTGAAAGTAAATCTATTGTCTATGTGGCCTTCTGCGATTGCTGCCCGTCTTTCTACATCGGTAAAACCGATCGTAGACTTCGTGACCGCATGTATGAACATCTATATGCGATCAAGAATAAAAACGACAGCAACGCATTGGCTAGGCACATAATTAACCAACCGGGCCACAG
Source organism: Protopterus annectens (assembly GCF_019279795.1). NCBI lineage: Eukaryota > Metazoa > Chordata > Ceratodontiformes > Protopteridae > Protopterus > Protopterus annectens. Next base: position 632,778,481 of record NC_056735.1, on the reverse strand, counting down.
TTTTTCTTTTATGGCAATAGATCAAATACAGGGTAACATTAGGGGGGGTCTTATTCCACTGTTCCTTGAACTTTGTGAACTTGAGTGGCAACTCAGAACAGATGCATTCAATTATCCAGCATTAAATGATAATTGTAATATCTCCTCAGTTTTAAAACTGAGAAGTTATCTAAGATAATAAATTTTATTGCTGTAATGTTCCTACTTAAGGTGCTTATTTATCTACTTTTGACTCATATTGTATACTCCTTTTATGAGTCTCTAGTTTGTAAAATAATTCTTGCATATGCTTTCGTAGACATTTACATAGTCCCTAGTTGTTCTACACTGTATTAGATCATTACTTTATTGCTTTCTTAGAGTATTTATCTTCCTAAGAATAGGAGTTTTTCTTACTCTTTACAAATATACATATATATATACTTTTTACAGTACTTTCTTAGGGTATATATATATATATATATATATGCTTTTCTAATTTACATTCATAGTGTTTTAAAATGTTGTTTTTAACCATTTTACTGATGTGCTTAAATTGTGACATAAAATTGTTTTGATTTTTAACGTATTCATGATTGGTCTTGACATCACTTCCTCTTCCAGTTGATTTAAAAACTGACTTAGAGCGAATAGTAGTTGTTTTTTACTCTGAAGAAGCTGTGTCAGTGCACATGGCGAAAACGCTATATTAATAATTTTTTTGCGTTAAGTTACTTGCTTCGCTATTTATTGGATTTGAACTTCAAATTTCATTTCATCACTTGCTGGAGAAAGGAGTCCGAGCCTTTTTGTTTGCTGGATTCCCATACTAGTTTAGTGTTAACAGAAACAGCCCTGCTAATTGTTAGCTTGTACTTAATAATGTCAGCTAATGTACATATATGAAAGTATGTATATGTATATGTACACACATATATATATATATATATATATATATATATATATATATACATATATATATATATATATATATTAATACATATGAAATATAGTTGTAGGTGTCAGTATGCATACACACTCACTACAGGGAACAGGTGAGAGAAATTCAGCAACCTGAAGTTACAACACAGCATAAATCATGACAGACTTACTAACCTTCACACTCACAGAACACTGTCGACAGCATAGCAGCATGGTCCACGCCCTTACAATCTGAAAGGGCAATGCCTATCTCACATACCCTTTTATAGCACTGTCCTGAAATCACAGTGAGACATGCAATCAGTACACAACTGGCTGCATGCAATTAGCAAATGCTGCCGTACAATTGGTGCAGAGGCCATCACATGGACCTATGCAGATACCTACAAAAGCATCCAGTACTAACACTCCACACATGCAATACATTCATTGCACCAAACCAACGGAGAAAGAGAGAGAGAGAGAGAGAGAAAGAAAGAAAGAAAGAAATAAAGCAATAAAGGCAGTGAAAAAAAAAACTGCATCAGCACAGCAGCAAAAGCAGCAGCAGCAGCAAACAGCAAGTAGCACCACTGACACAGCAACAGCTGCCACAAACACAGGTAATGCAAAGTAGCAGGTTAATACTGTGTTTACTGTGAAACCTCCAAATGTATCATAGTTCACTATCTATAGGTATGTCCATGAGATAGGTTGTGTGTACATAGTCCTGATATATATACATATGTAATATTGCTGTACATGTCTTCCATACTTAAAATTTCCATAGCTTAGAACACAAGGCCAGTTATGCATATGATGCAGTAGTTCCCAGGGTCAGTAGAGGTTCCTCCTCATTTGGTGTGGGACCACTGTGTATGTATGGCACTGTTCAGGTACATATCCTGTAGTATGGCCAGGGTTTAATATCAGTCTGTAATGTGGTGCTATGTCCTCTAGGGGTGAACGTATCACACATCCAGGGATACCATTTTGTAACAGTGATGCTGTGTGTTCTGCAATGTTGAGGGTGGACCTCACCTGGACATGTGAGATGATAGGGAGGTTACATTCATCTGTGATAACTAATTCCACTTGTGTAGGAGAATGGGGGGGGGGATACCTGCACCCAAACTGTCTGCAAAAATGTTGCCAATATCTGTGCATCTGGTGAATGTGAAGCATCTTACCACTGCTGACCACAGATGCCTTGCCTTCATGTGAATCTGCTCTGTGCTGCAGTAGCCTCCTGCTATTGTTATACAATGTGCCTGTATCTTTAGTCCACTGGACAGGATAAATAAGTGGTGTGCATACGGTCTGGGTTACATATGTGTGTGCACATTACATGCACTATGTGGGATGTCTGTGGTAAGCTTTTGCAAAGGGGCCAGCAATGTGTGTTGTGTCTTCCACTGGCCCAGTGGGCTGCATGAATAGCATCACAGTCCTAACTAGTGAATAACTGTGTAATTACATACATACATAGCAAGGTAGTGTACTGTGCTTGTGGTGTTGTTGGGATATGTATATCCAGGCTGAGTAATGTGTGTCCACATCACAGTGTTCGATGGCAACACACATACAGTATGTTGGGATGAACACCCAGAGTGTTTCAGAAGTGTTGCCTGTGCAGAAATATCTGGCCATTACCTGCGCATCCCCCACAACACACACACATATGCAACATATGGCAGAAGTACTATAGCAGTACACATAGGTTCATACTAGGCTATTTGCCCTAGGGCATTGATAAGCCTAGCAGAATGTGTTTGTCTTTTGCCACCCAATTAAAAATTATGTTGCTATGCCCTTTTCCGAGGTTAGTATACTGTGCCTCTGTCTAACAGTGACATAGAAGTGATACCCGGGGTACAACTATGATCTCCATCCACTCATCCAGATTCCTATGGAAGAGAGTCAATGAGGGACTCTGCCTAACCTGTACTGTGAGTTCATTACAGAGTGAAGGGAGCCTCTGGGTTATGAATCTGTCCCTCCAGCATGTCCTATTTATTTCAGTGCTAAGGTTCAGGTCTCTTGAGCGTGTGGCTGTATGGGATTTGGATTTCCTGAGGTGCAGCATGTCCATTACTACTGGGTTGGACATGGCTGTATATGGCAGGCACAGACTGCCTCTGAACAGGCAGTATGCCACTGAGTCCAGCTGGAATTTCTTCAACTGGGCAGCATATGGCATCTGTTTGAGCCCTTTGATCCTCTTGATGAGGTACTTTTGGGGGTTTTCCAGTTGCTGTAGGTGTCTGGTTAGGTACATCCCAAAAGGGGCATTGTACTCAATTATAGGCCTGATGATGGATGAGTAAAGAGGCACGATGACCTCCCCTGATGTACATGTGAATCCCTTCATGATTAGCTGGGCTATATAACATGTTTTTCAATCCACTTTGGCCGCGTGGATGTCAAATGACAGATTGCTATCAAGTTTGCTCCCCAGGTCCCCAATTACATCTTCTGTACTTAATGGCTTAACACCTATGTGGTACTTTGCCACCAATGTGGAGGTGTGGGTATCTTTGATGAATATTGATACTCCACCTCCTTTTGTTGTTTGGTCCAAGTGTTGGGGCCGACAAGAATGGTAACAGGTATAACTTGGTAGTGCTGGTGTGCTCTTGGGAAACCTGAAACAGGTTTCTGTTACTGCACAGATATCGATGTCCATAATGCTAAGTAGAGTTTTGAGTGCGTGTATCTTGAGGTTTAGACTTCTGGTGTTGAGTAGCATTACTCTTAGTTCCTCATCCTTTGTGATACGTATGGATGTGGGTTTGCCTTATGAGCCTAGCCTAATAAAGGCACTATGGGTGTAGCAAGAGCCTTTGCCAAAATCCAAAAGCCCAGGGGTGACAGGTGCAAGCTGTCCCTAGCAAAGCATTGTGGCTTGTACAGCCTATCATCCCAAGCTGACAGGCATTGGATCACCTTTGAATGACACCAGTACTTCAGTCAGTTGTTGAAAGTGATCATCTTGCCTTGATATTGTGGCATCATTCTTGGTGAGGGTAAGATGCTACTCAAGGTCAGGGTCATACTGTCTTGGGCTACATGCTCAGAGAGCTCCTTTCTGTCTATTTTCATGTAGTCCAGGGAGGTATGTGTCAGGTCATTCACACCAGCATGGACAATGAGTGAGTCATATTTGTACTTGCCTTGGAGTTACTTGAGTGCTTGTGTTATGTAGCGGGTCGTAGTGCCCAACAGGCTGCACACTGTGACCCTCTCCTCGTTCAGCCTGGTGAACGTCACGTCAGTATGCCTGATGATAGAGTCACCTATTACAAGTGTATGAGGTGTGTTGTTTACTGTTAAGGGCTGTGAGTGTTCAGCACATTGGCTTTGTGAGATATGTGTTGCATGTGTTTGGTTTTGGGGTAGCGGTTGCTTGGGTGTCTGCTTTGGAGGTCTCTGCTGCTTAGGCAGATCTTTATTTTGAGCCTCCGAGTATGTTTTTGTGTGATTATGTGTTTGTTTTGCTGTCGTGGTAGGTCTATGTGAGACTGGAATTGTAGTGAGTGTGGTTTCCTTCTCCACCTGACTGGTTATGGCAGTAATGAGTAGAGAGAGCCTAGCCTCCAGTTTGGTATATGGTTGCATCACTCACATGTGTCTGAATTTGTTGTTAGGAGGAGGGGGTAGTTTGTGTACATGAGGCTGTTATAACATTGCCTCTGGATTACCACACTCACCAGCTGGACTGGAGAGGAGATTGACAACTGACCTTTGGACATGCTAGAATACCATTGTGAATTCCATAATAATTGAAAACAAGGTCCAGTGGGGAGTGAGGGTGTACTGATATTAATTTCTACTGCTGACTGATATAATAGCTTCAGTGAGCAAGTGCCAGGCAACTTAAGTGCAATGTGTTACAATTAAGTAAATGCAAAAATGACAAGCAGTCACTTTCTGTCAAGTGTAACAAGGAAATAAGTGCAGTAAGCGATGCAGATATCAGTAGTGATTCACAGAATTGCTGAGAAGCTGTGTATTATGTGGAATTAGCGTACCAGTGAAATAACAAGCTAACAAATAACAAGCATATAAACAAAGCTTGATTCAGGAGGCTTGGATGTAGTGTATGCTACAGCAAACAAGGTGTACCAATGTCAGTAAGATACAGTTCAAATATGCAGGCACTATAAACCTTAAACCAGAAGTTCCCAGCTATGAATGGCAGAGTACAGCCTATTCTCACACAAGAGTGCAGACCACAAACCTTGTTAATGTTAAATAACTGGCCTGAAGCCCAACTGCTTATACCAAAACTAATACACTTGGACACTGGGCTCTCAATCAGCAGTTCCCAACTTAGAAGGATGACAGCTACCTGTCCTGCCACCACAGTGCTTGCCACAAACCTTCCTAATGTAAAACAACTGGTCTGAAGGCCAAGTGCTTAATCCAAAAGACGTAGAATGATAGCTACACGGTAATCAAGTTACAACCAAGCAGTAATAACTACAATTTAATACTTTATGTATAGAATGTGTACCATATATTGCTGACATACTCTGCTGATATCCTGTTTGTGTACTTTTCCAGGGAGATATGGGTCCAAAAAGGAACCCTGCCTACTCTGCTGCAGAGGACGAAGTGATCCACCAGAGCCTGGTGCGTGACTATGACATCCTGTTTTCATGCACCACCCAGAATGAGCAGGAGAGGTCTGCACTGTGGCAAAACCTTGTCAGCAGGATAAATGATGTTGGCATGCATGATAGGACATATGAGCAGGTGAGACATCACTGCAGTGATTTGATTAGAAATGTCCGCCAGCGTGCTGCAGATATCCGCAGGCAACAGGTTGCCACAGGTGGGGGGGGTGGCCACACATCCCCCCCTCACCAGACAGGAGGGGCTACTGCTAAGTGTCGTGGATCCAGCCCCAGAACAAAAACAGCATCAGACCTGCATCATGATGGAGGTTGGATCCACACAGCAGCAAGACACTGAGCGTGCAGGTAAGATGCCATATGTACATATGACTGTTCTGTACACTGTTACTTCATGCATGCATAAGGTGTGCACGTGGTATGTATCTGTCATCATGATATGTAATTGTGCATGTGTGATACTAACATTATGAGCAGCTGATGTGTATAAGGGAACTGGTGTACTACTGTACTGTATCATATGCAAAACAAATGGCACACTTGTGCCCACTGACATTACTTTCTTCATATTTCCAGGTCCCTCCCATCTAGCAATGAGGCAGGCCATACATGCTGGTGAGTGTGTTCATCATTACCTGAAAAACAATTTATAATACTAGTAAGAGTAGTGTAACTCTGTAATATACATGCTGGTGAGTGTGTTTAATAATACCTGCAATACTCAAGTTAATACTAGTAAGAGTAGTGTAACTCAGTACTGATGTGTGTGTGTACTGTGGGGTGTGCATGTGTGCAAGTGTGCCTGTGCCCATGTGTGCATGTGTGTGTGTGTGTCCATGAGTGCATGTGTCCATTTCTGAATGTGTGCATTTGTATTGAAGTGCATCACCGTAAAATATGTGTTGAGACTGTAACCTGTGTTCCCTGTTTTCCTCCCGTAGGTTCTGGTGCTGCTCTGGTGACCTGCAGCAGGGAACCTGAAGCTTTTGCCCCAGGTACTGATGATGATGAAATGTCTATAATGGTGCAGGAAGGTGTGTCTGGGTCTGCCATTGGTCAGCCAATTGACAGTACACAGCTGTCAACCCCTTCAATGCACACAGTCATCCTGCCGTTACATCCTTTGTCACCATTGTCCCTTGGCGATGGACAGTATGCATTGGGCATAGATCAGGGTAATGTGGTACCTGTGGTACATGCATCCCCACAAAGAAGCCATGAGCAGGGTCCTCCAATGGTACCATGCAGACAGTCGCCCATGGGTTCTCGTGGGGGCATCCCTGGCCGTACTGCCTCTGGCAGACGTGCCCAAGGAGGTATGTCAACCTCCACTATGTTTCGGACTGTTATGCAGGCACAGGCGCGTATGGAAAGGTACACCAGACAGGGTCTGAGGGAGCTGAGAGCATGTTACACAGCCATGACAGATGCCATGCGTGACATTGCGAATGCTATTCGTAACTTCACAGATGTCATTGACAGACATTGTGGGGACATACAACAGCTGCTCCACAACCAGATGTCCATGGGCCAGGGCGATGGTGTGCATTTGCGGTGTCGACGTGGCCGTATACCGGCAACGGCACCAGCTGGCAGTCGCCGCAGATGACAACAGGCCCACTCACGCACCTCAAGTGCCAGCAGCAGCCCCAGCAATGCTGGGTCAGTGCTGTCATCAGGACACCCCAGGAGACCACGTGCACATGGCTCTGGACAGTCCCAACAGGGAACTGTGTCCAGTCAACACACACCCACTTCCGATGACAGTACTCAGTCTGGGTTAGTACCAGATACAGTCCGTAGCACCCCTGCCAGGCACAGGTACAATGTCCGTGCCCACAGACACTGATCTGTATGACCTGACAGGTGCAGTCTGTGGCTGTCCACAAAACCCTGTACATGGCAGCCATTATGTGGGACTGTGTGCATGCTTACACACCTAGGGCAAACACATACATGCACACACTGCACCAACACTGGTCCACCCTGTACTGCTGCCCCTCACAAACACACATACACACACATGTCAATTGGTGTTACCAGTGGCTGGCTTGGGCATACCTAACCCACACCCTGTGCATATGATGACACTGTGCCACCTCCTGCATACTACAACATCAGTGCAGGAAAAGGTAAAGACGTTGCTGATGCACAGGGTGACTACATAGATGTGTATAAGTAGTAACATGTTGGTAACTGTTCACTGTTCCACTATGATTGTGTGTATATCCCAGCATTCCTGCTGCAGTAACTGTATGAATGTCCTGAAATGTTATCTGCACCCATACTACTTACCAAAGTGTACCAGCTGCACACCATCACATGCTACCATTGACTATGGGAATGTGCATCATGTGCTGTATTGTAGATTCAGCTATATGTATCTGTTCTGTCACACATGCATTTACACACATCCTGCTACCCCCACACATGCACACGCTCACCTGCCATTTCCATTATTTATTACCCTACATGAGTAGCTGTCGACACATGACAGGTACACATTTGAAAAGTGCACTATTTGGATTACTACCAATTTCCTCTTCTCTACCTGTACTCACAGGGTGCAGGCAACCTCATTATTTTAAAAGTGTAATGTGCATCAGGTACTGTGGTTCCCTGATTGCCACATCCAACATGTTTTCCATATGGAAATGCACACACAGAAACATCCCACATCCACACACTTGCCACATTCAGGTTTCAAAACACTATCTAGGTATATTCTGGTACATGTGCGTGTTACAGTAGCATGTAGCACTATACTGAGTACTGGCAGTTGTCTGTTGTCATGTTGTTTGTATAGGGTGTTGTCAACATCACTGTTTGTTAAGGGAAATGTGCACCCTGCAGTGCGTAGCCCCATTTGGCAAAAGCCACATCCCACCCCCAGCATTGTGCACACACACTAACCCCACTCACACTAAAACACATACATTCCATTTGCAAGATTCAAACCCCTACCTAACTGTGTTATGACACTAGAGACAGACACATTAGCAGAGTGCGCTATTTGCATTAGTGGGAGAAATCCTTTCTAATGCTGTACTTAGAGGGTGCTGACATCATCTGTGTTTAGGAAGAGGGATGTGCACCCTGTAGTGTGTTCTCCCAGTTGGCAAAAGGCACATTTCCCTCACAGCATTATACACACACACAAACCCCACTCATACTAACTCACATACATTCCCTTTACAGGATTCAAACCCCTACCTAACTATGTTATGACACTGGAGAAAGACGCATTAGCAGAGCGCACTATAAGAATTACTGGAGAGCTTTAATTCAGGTAATATAGTTATAGAGTGCTGACATCATCAGTGCTTCAAAAGGGGAATCTGCATCCTGTAGTGTACTGTCACAGTTGCTAATAGGGGCATTTCCCACACACACATAGATGTGTTTGAGGTTTGCATATGTGGGGGATCCAGTACTCCAGTGTGATTAATATATGGTTCGATTGCAACAATGAGGGATATACTTCAAGTGGTGAGCATTTTGTACTCATGTTTGTGATGATCAGGTCTAGTATATTTTCCCCTCTTGTGGGAATGTTGACTACCTGTTCCATAGCTAAAGAGTTTCTGAACTATGGGAACCCTAGAGCTTGGGTATTGTGGCTTGAGTAATGTTCACAGTCTATGTTTGGGTAGTTGACGTCACCCAGTATGATGGTGTTTGCAGAGAAATCTATACTCTCCTGTGTCGTCATGAAGGCTGTGTGGGATTCCTGAGTTTGAGAGGGTGATGTAAGAGCTCCTCTGTGTCTCTTTCCATGTGGTCCAGGGAGGTACATCTCAGGTTGTTCACACCAGCATGGACAATGACTGCCTCATACTTGTACTTGCTGTGGAGTGACCTAAGTGCTTGTGTTATGTGGCACATTCTATCACCTGACAGGTAGCTAAATGTGACCCTCACCTTGCTCAGTCTGGAGGGCGGGACGTCAGTGTGTCTGACTATGGCATCACCTATTATAGGTGAAAAAATATACTGAGGTCTGCTTACTGCTTGCTGCTTCTTGCTCTTGCCCTTGCTGTGGGATTTGAAGTGTTCTTAAGACACTCGGTCTTGCTGGCTGGATTCTGCTAAAATTCAAAGTCTGGTTATATTTGCATTCACAGTCTGTCGCATACAGAAACTTGCAGAATATATACTGATGAGAGAATATACTTTGCAGCACCTGTCTTTAAGAGCAGTAACCAATAACTTTTATAATAAACCAAACTAGACAAACGTTGCAGCTTAAAAGTACTGTTCCAACTTTACTTCTCATATAGTACAGATGATGTGAGAGATATAACATTTACCTCAGGGCAAAATGTGTCCCTACCATACCTTTAACAACTAGATTTAATACAGACTTTTTATACATATTTTAGTTAAACTCACACACTCTTGGTTTTGGAAAGATACTGGCTTGATGACGCAAATGCTAACACATCTGTTCTTGTGCAAATGCTGATAAGTAAACTGTCTTCAAGGAAACGCCTTGTGGATTAGAAAAGCACATTTTTAAACTTTCTTAGAAAAGCATGTCCTGTTGTCCAGTGAAAGCAGATTACATTCTTGTCATGTCTGTAAGAAGTTCAGCTTTCTTGATGTGTGTGTGTAATACACTCATAAGCAAGTTCCTTATTTTTTTAAGCCACAGTCATTTAGTATGGTTGCTGATCACATATTACTAAACTCTGTTTCTGTATTTAAGCAAACTTTTTCTTTCAGCATATTTAGAACATAATTAATTTCAGCCTCATATTCATAATATCTAACAATTCCTCTGTTTTAAACATACTCAAAACATTTTATACTGATATGTATTTTTTGATCACATTATATAGTCTTTTGATACAACAAATCAAAATGCAATTTTACATAGTTAATACAATGATATTAAGTATTACTACCAAAACTGAATGTATTTAACAACTTTTTCTTTTGCAGACCATTCTGTGAAAATATTTTATCAGTTATGAGCTGTGTCTGCTTTAGTTTAACTTGATTAATTTATTCTTTTGCAATTACATAATTTAATTTATGACTTAGAACTGTTTCATTAACTCTTTGCAACTTGCTGAATTAACTATAAGAGACAAGAACCATGTGCTACTGCAAGCATTTATACATTGTGGTCATGTCTTTGAACTGCCCATTAACATCTTGGTAAAGTACTGAACTGGGCTTAGATAAAAAAATATTTGAAAGCAATTATTTTACTGGGGTAAAACCAGTGATATTACAACTTGACAAATTACTTTTAAACTTATTACAATGTATTCTGTACAGTATGTATTTACACAGACTGTTTGCTATTCATGCATTTCAATCTAGCAGCTATTCTAAACCCAATTTTTTTAAAACATGGTTTTTCACACATATTCATTGCTAGACATTAATTTAATTTGTACTGAATTCTTCTGTATTTGTACATACAAAGACTATAAAGTAAATTTAGTCTAATCTTACAAATTTAATAGCATTAATATTAAGCAAAATCTTGGAAAATGTTTATGTCTCTTTCGAAATATCTAGTGGAATTGGCACCAAATGCATATGTCCTGTTATATGGTTTTTCACACATATTCATTGCTAGACATTAATTTAATTTGTACTAAATTCTTCTGTATTTGTACATACAAAGACTATAAAGTAAATTTAGTCTAATCTTACAAATTTAATAGCATTAATATTAAGCAAAATCTTGGAAAATGTTTATGTCTCTTTAGAAATATCTAGTGGAATTGGCACCAAATGCATATGTCCTGTTATTTTAAACTACATACTCAGCAATTAAAAATATTCATGCTTTTTTATACCAACATTGTCTTGCCAAAAACATATTAAAAAATAGTGTCCGATCTTGTTCAGTTTTTTACATATCTTTACTCTGTCTTGTATAGCTGCAATCAATCTCAAGCCATCTCTTGTTTTTTTTAAACCATCTCTTGTATAACTTTACAGTTTAACAGATTGTAAATACAATTTAATACTAAACAATACAATAACCATTATGATAGCTATTAACAACTTGTAAAATATCTTATCCTGTCAGGTTTAATCTGTGTTTAATAACTAGAATGACAGCTATAAAATATTTATCCTATCAGGTTTAATCTGTTTACCAATATTTCTAATGCTCTAATACCTGTTTTTCCCTCCCCCTGAAACAGTATTGTTAAGAAGGAACAATATATTATTTCTGCTCTGTAGCTTTATTTCAGACCCTTTTGCAACACATACTGCTCACACAGTCAGTGTAAAACTGATAGAGTACCCCTCCCCCTGTAGTACTGCAGCACTGTTTATCTGCTTTATAATATATGTCAGCCCAACACTTTGGTTATACATTTGCTTTATTAGGTTATTAAACTGTAGACCTTTGTCTGATATGATCATCTTTTCTGTTGCCTTTGCTGTCTATTTCTACTAGTAGTAGTTATTTGTACCCTCCTGTATACTTTATTTGAACTGTATGTATACTATAACCCATCTGTTGGCTATATTTAGAACATAATTAATTTCAGCCTCATATTCATAATATCTAACAATAGGTGTGTCACACATTGTGTTTGGCCTTATGGGCTGTGCCTGTTAAGAACACTGACTTTGTGAGGTCTGTGTTGCTTGAGATATGTGTTCATGTGGGATGCAGTGTGTCTGGCCATGTCATTCCTGTCCGTGGTCTGGTAAGTATCACCTTTGGTGACATAGGTATTCATATGTCAGCTGGTGAGCATTTGCAGTGTTACCTACTGAAAGTGGTACAGCTTGTTTGTTGTACAATGGACTACATCCAGCCCTGCTTACAGTAGCTATGTTTGCATGCATGTTTCCTTGCAGTTACCATGGAATACTGATCCGACCTGCCATGCAGAGTTACACAGCTTCTGTGGACTCCTAGTGACATCTGCATAGCTTACTATATTTATGTTCATGTCTCACTTGACAGAATGTCACTGTTTCTCCTGTGCACATGTACGTTGCCTGTGACACTTTGCATATGACTTACCTGGCATCTGTCCACGTGAGCAGTCATATATGCCACTGCAGGACTCTAAACCTGATGATGCACACACTCAAAACATTTCTCAGCATGGAGAACATCGCTATCTGTGCAGTAACAGATACCGGATTCAAGGCTATCAACAGCACTCCAGCACTACCAAGTTATACCTCATACCATGCTTTTCAGGCCCAAAACTTGCACAAAACCACAAAAGGAGGGGGTGTATTGATATTCATCCAACATACCCACACCTCCAGGTTGATGGCAAAGCAACAAACATCAGAGACTATCCATATGCAAGTAACAATGGGTAAAACTGCCTTCCAGGTCATGGCCTGCTACATACCACCCTCACAAACACAAGAACCACACTTGGCCTTCCTGAAAACAGTTGGAAATATGTAGGTCTGTCCATACACCATTATATTGGGTGGGTTAAACTACCCAAACATAAACTGGGAGCATGACTGTAGCTCCAACACCCTAGCCCACAGATTACTGGAATTCATATACCAATATGCTATGGAACAACTTGTTACCACTCACACAAGAGGGGAAAACATACTGAACCTGATCATCATCAATATGGGGACTCTATGCTCCAGACCAGAAGTGTATCCCTCACTGGTAAGATCAGACCGTAAACTAATCTCACTGGATATTCACATCCCAAGGCCACTCCCCTGCACAGAAGAATACAGTCAACAACTCATGTAAAGCATGTTCACACTCCTCATAAATGATGTGGAAACCTTCAAAGCCCCCAGGCCTGTTGACAATATGGACCAGACTGCAGATACCTGTATAAAGGCATTCTATGGACACCTTCAGGAATGCATGGATCATGCAATCCCAAATAAAACAAGACCCAATCCTCCAAACGCAGATGTCCTGTGTGGTGGACACCAGCCATAAACAAACTATACAATAGAAGGATGAAGCTACTAAATGATACAACAAACTCCCAAAATGTGAAGGCATCACAGATGAGTATTAGAAGAAAACTACAGGCACTCATAAGATTGTCTAAGGCCATCTTTGAGAGCAGATTCCACAAGACACTGAGGATAATCACAAGGCTTTCTGTAGTTATGTTAGGAACCTGGGTGGTAATTCCCAGATATGCTCAGAGGTAGTCCAAGATGTCACAAGAAATACCAAACACACAGACATTGCCAACATCCTAGTGGACAGGTTCACTGCTACCTTCTCCCCCCCTCCACACCAAAAGGGCAAATATTTCTCCCAGCAGAGTGCTGCCCCCCCTGACATCTCAGATGCTCAGGTAAGAGCTGCCCTCTCCAAAGCAATGAACACTGCATCAGTGGGACCAGACAGTGTCCCAGGCTGTGTCCTACATGAACTCCAAGAAGAGCTACACCCAGACATAACACTACTGTTCAATCCCAGCCTTACTACACGATATGTGGCCAAAGAGTGGCGTACGGCAACAGTGGTCCCTCTACATTTAGGTGGTGCCTTAACGGATCCTGGACACTATCGCCCCATAAGTCTGAATAGCTTGGTCTGCAAAGCTATGGCAAGGATCATCATGAACCTCATAAATATAGATATTGGAGACCTACAGACACTGCATCATACACAGTTTGGCTTTGTTAATGGCAGATCCTGCCTCTCAAACCTGTTTGATTTCTTTGAAACAGTCACCAAGGCCACTGTCAAGGGGAAGGTGGTCTACACAGCCTACTTGGACCTTGCATAAGCCTTTGATACAATACCCCACTTGTGCATTCTAGGGAAGATCACCAGTGTACATATTAACTCCTATGTCAGTACAGATATTGCACAGTGGCTCAAGGGCAGAACACACATGGTTAGAATTGCTGGAGCCATGTCAGCCTCAAAACCAGTTACAAGTGGTGTCCCACAAGGCTCAGCCCTGGGATCTGTCTTGTTCAGTATATATTTATCAGAGGTACAGGCCAACATGGAAGGACTGTGGCTGAGCAAGTCACAGATGACTGAAAACTGGACGCCATAATCAACTCTCCAGCCAACACACGCATCCTCCAAAAGGGCCTCTTAGAAACAGATGACTTGTGCCACAGCCATGGCCTCAAGCTGAATGCCAAAAAGTGCATAGTCATCCCCTTTGGCAAAAACAAAGTGACCACAAAGTACCACATATGTGTTAATCCATTAAGTGCAGACGAAGGAATTATGGACCTTGGGGTACACAAGTTGATAGCATTCTCTCATTTGACAACCACATGGCCAAAGTGGTTAGAAAAATATTTTATATAGGCCACCTCATCATGAAGGGATTCACATGTAGATCAGGGGTGGACATTGTGCCTCTTTACTCATCCCTCATCATGCCCATAATTGACTACAATGCCCCTGTCAGCATGCACCTTACCAGACACCTGCAGCAACTGGAAAGACCACAAAAGTACCTCAACAATAGGATCAAAGGGCTCAAACAGATGCCACATACTGACTGGTTAAAGAAACAGCAGCTCTACTCAGTGGCACACTGCCTCTTCATAGGCAATCTGTGCCTGACATATAAAGCCATGTCAAACTCTGACTTAATGGTCATGCTGCACCTCAGAATATCCAGATCCCATCAAGCTACATGCTGGAAAGACTTGAACCTCAAGAGTGATATACATAGGACATGCTGGAGGGACACATTCATAACTCAGAGGCTCCCTTCACTCTGGAATATTATCCCAATAGAGGTTAGGCAGAGTCACTCAGTGACTGTCTTCAAGAGGAATATTAATAACTGGATGGGACATTGTAGGTTTACCCTGGGTATCACTTATGTGTCACTGTTAGACAGAGGCACAGTATACTAACCTTGGAAAAGGGCATAGCAAGATAGATTTACAATGCATGGTGAAAACCACACACATTCTGGCTAGGTTTATAAATGCCCTAGGGCAGATAGCCTAGTATGAACCTATGAACCTATGTATCTTGTTCACCATTGGCCCTATGTGCTGTTAATCACCAATGCAATCTCAATACTATGGTAGCATGTGCAAAGGTCAGTTGTCAGTCACCTCTATGGTACAGTTGTGGAATATGTGAGTCATGTAGTAATGTCACAGCTGCCACATGTACACAGTCAACCCTATCCCCTACCCATGGATGTACAACACATGTATGAGATGGAAACACATAGCCAAACTGTGGACTAAGCACTCTGAACCCAGTACTGGCATAACCTGTCAGGTGGCATGAAATACTACAGTGACTGCAATACCAGTCTGATGTAGACCTACACTGATAGCAATACAAGCACGGGAACACACCAGGCCAGTCATGGAGCCTAAGAATGGCATCCTGCCTGAGTGGCAGACACCTCTGCAGCTGGCACACAGGCATACATTAGGCCTGAACACAGCACGCATAACACATAGCACACAAATCCTGTGTGCCAAACAAGCACAGTCTGTACAGCTATACAACACTACTGCTGCAGTTGTGTTAGGTACTTTTATTGTCCAGTACAGTGAGGTCATGCTCACCAGGCTGGACAAGGTGAAGGTCACAGTGATATGCTCATGGGGCACTATGGTCCACCACATAACACAAGCATACAGGTCAGTCAGATGCATGGACATATATGACTCAGTCATTGTCCATGCCACTACAGCTGATGTGTGATGTCCCTCACTGGAATACATGATAGGGAATATGGAAGGGCTCACTGAGCAAGTGGCACAGGCTAGTAGAACCCTGACCTTGGTTGGCATCATACCCTCACCAGGAATGCTGACATATTACTGAATGCTAATGAATTACTGTAGCTACAACACCCTAGCTGAAAGGTTCTTAGCATGCAGTCACTGCATTGCTATGGAACAACTTCTTACCATTCCCACAACAGGTGAAAACATGCAGCACCTCTTCATCAACAACATGTAGACTATATGCCCCAGACCAGGTGTGTATCCCTCACTACTAGGTTGATAGCATCTACATCTCACACTGTATATACACATCCCACATGCAGCACCTGCACAGAAGACCACAGTCATAATGTTACCCAGTGCAAATACCATGTATTCACATGTGGCAGGCATCACACATGGTAACTATTGAAGGTCACAGGTACATATGTGTATTTGGCACACACATACATCATGTGTGCATTGCCATAACTGGTTTAATCGATGTCATGCATTATTGTGAGAAACAACCCGCACACATGGGCATTCTGTGTGAGCAAAACACACGTGACATGTCTGGAATCAAAAGCCATAAATAATTGTGATATTGTTTAGAAAGGGGTATGTGCATCCTGTAGTGTGTTTTCCCAGTTGCTAAAAGGGATGTTCTTTACACACACACTAACCCCTCTTCATACACACGTGCCACTTGCTGGATTCAAACCCCTACCTAACTATGTTATGACACTAGAGACAGACGCATTAGCAGAGTGCGCTATTCGGATTACTGGGCGATTTCTTTTCTCCTGATATACTTATAGGGTGCTGACATCATTGGTGTTTAGAAAGTCGAATGTGCATCCTGTGGTGTGTTTTCACAGGTGCCAAAAGGGATGATCTTTTCATACACACACACACTAACCCCCCTTCATACACACTTGCTGGATTCAAACCCCTACCTAACTATGTTATGACACTAAACACAGACACATTAGTAGAGCATGCTATTCGCATTACTGGGAGATTTCTTTTCTCCTGATATACTTATAGGGTGCTGACATCATCGGTGTTTAGAAAGGGGAATGGGCATCCTGTGCTGTTTTTTCACAGTTGCCAAAATGGATGTTCCTTTCATACACACTTACACACACACTAACCCCCCTTCACACACACTTGCTGGATTCAAACCCCTACCTAACTATGTTATGACACTAGAGACAGATGCATTAGCAGAGTGCGCTATTCGGATTACTGGGAGATCTCTTTTCTCCTGATATACTTGTAGGGTGCTGACATCATCAGTGTTTAGAAAGGGGAATGAGCATCCTGTGGTGTGTTTTCCCAGTTGCTAAGAGGAACATTTCCCTCACACAGACTTGCACACAGACCAACCACAATCACCCACACACACACACTCTAGATAAGCTGTCATTCCCTGGGGCAAACAGCCTAGTGTTGTCCTCTACACCCATATGTTTAACTGTCAGATGCACATTATTTGGTGCTGATAGCAGTGTTTGCAGGTCTTTATTGCCATAACATTACCTGTTTGTATGAACAACTTGTGTATCTGTGGACGATGTTTGCATATGGGAGAAATCCACTATATCATGTATGTCTCTGTAGTCATTTAAGTGTGAGCACTGGTCAGATTGCTATAATGTTGTTGGTTACTGGAATAACATGTACATATACCAGATATATGTGGCAGAATGCTAAACTGATATTTGGACTAAGTGTGTGAGCATGCCCAGTTCAGCCTTCCCATGGCATGTTGTGTGAAAGATGTCTCATTTATCAAAGTGTGTGAGCATGCCCAGTGTGAGCTTTCCATATGTTGAACTCTGCAGCCCATCACATTTGTGGATGAGTGTGAACTTCAACAAATATCTCCTGTTTATGGTTGTGTGTTCTGTGTCATGTTGTGTAGTTACTGTCCAAATGCTTTTTGTGTGAACACAACAGGGATTATACTGTGCCTGCAGGTTTTGCATGGGATACTTTGCATACAATTGTCAACATCTGTTCATACTGACCTAACACTGTAGTACTGTATAGTGTAGTGGTTCAGTACTTTCACTGTGGTGGACAGTATCCTGGGCTTTAGTCCTATCACTGCTTTACATTTCCATAGTGAGCACAACAGCCTGGTTAGGGTCCAGTTGTGCACATCTGCACAAAGGCGGTGCCTCTACGGACCCTGGTAATTACCGCCCATAAGCTTAACAAGTCTAGTCTGCAAAGCTATGCAGAGGATCATAATGGAGCTCATAAACAAAGATATAGGGGACATGCAGACATTGGACCCGTCCCAGTTTGGCTTTGTCAAGGGCAGATCATGCCTTTTGAACTTGGTCGACTTCTTCAAAACAGTCACTAAGGCCATTGATGAGGGAAAGGCAGTCCATACAGCCTACCTTGACCTTGCAAAGGCTTTCAACACAATACCCCACTCAGGTATTGTAGAAAAACCTACCAACTTAAATGTAAACCCATATGTCACAAGATGGGTTGCAAACTGGCTTAAGGACAGGACCCACAGGGTTAGAGTTGCTGGCGCTATGTCAGACTCCAAGCCGGTCACAAGTGGTGTCCCACAGGGCTCGGTCCTTGGCCCCCTATTGTTCGGCATCTACTTCTCAGAAGTACAGGCCAACATGGGAGGACTTTGGCTGACAAAGTTTGCAGATGACTGCAAACTGGGCGCCATAGTGGGAAGTGCATCAGACATGGATATCCTTCAGAAGGGACTCACGGAAACTGATAGCTGGTGCCAGAGCCATGGCCTGAAGTTAAATGCCAAAACATGTATAGTCATACCCTTCGGGAAAAGCAAGGTAACCCCAAGCTACCATATAGGTAGCAATCCTCTAAGCACAGAAGAGGTTATTAGGGACCTGGGGACCCAGGTTGACAGTGGCCTTTCTTTTGACACTCACATTGCTAAAGTGGTTAGAAAGACCTTCTACATTGCCCACCTGATCATGAAGGGATTCACATCCAGATCTAGTGAGGTCATTGTTCCCCTGTACTCTTCACTTATCAGACCAATGATCGAGTACAATGCCCCATTCGGGATGTATCTCACCCGACATCTGCAGCA
This sequence comes from Protopterus annectens, assembly GCF_019279795.1. Classification (NCBI taxonomy): domain Eukaryota; kingdom Metazoa; phylum Chordata; order Ceratodontiformes; family Protopteridae; genus Protopterus; species Protopterus annectens. The sequence goes on along the minus strand of NC_056735.1, from coordinate 632,759,191 downwards.
ATTGGAGAGACCCCAAAAGTCCCTCACCAAAAGGATAAAGGGACTCCAACATCTGTCATATGCTGCCAGATTGAAGAAACTCCAGCTCTATTCAGTCGCATACCATCTGCTCACAGGTGACATGTGCCTGACATACAAGGCCATGTCCAACCAGGAATTAATGGACATGCTCCACCTCAAAAACTCCAAATCCACCAGAACCACTAGGGCAAGTGACTTAAACCTTAGCAGGGATGTAAGTAGGACATGCTGGAGGGACAGATTTATCACTCAGAGACTCCCTATGCTGTGGAATAGAATCCCGGTCCATGTGAGGCAGAGCACCTCGCTGGCTCTGTTCAAGAGGAATCTTGACCTGTGGATGGGAGATCGTAGGTTTACCCCAGGAATCATCTCTGTGCCACTGCTGGACAGAGGCACAACAAACTAATGGGCACAGTATTGTTTCCATATAAGGGGTGGCGTAAACCACAAGACTCTGGGCTAGGCTTATAAATGCCTTAGGGCAGATAGCTTAGTATAAACCTATGAACCTATGAACCTATCTGACCATGTTGCATTATGTTCAGATATTAACTACTTAAAACAGCCTCGTCCAACATCAGTAGTGTATTCCACAACATAGGCGTACATTGGCAAACACTACCGATGTGCCCTAGGCCATTTCTAATGCTAGTCAGAGAGTGTGTTTGTCCTTTGACACATTGTAAGTGTAGTTTGCCATGACATATGTCATGTTTAGTATACTGTGCCTCTGTCTACCCGTGACATAACAGTGATACCCAGGGTAAACCTACCATCTCCCATCCACTCATTAAGATTCCTGTTGAGGAGAATCAATGAGTGACTCTATGGATAACCTGTACTGGTAGTTTACTCATGCGTGGGGGTGGCTTCTGTGTTATGGATAATGCAGTACAGCTTGTCCTATGTATGTCAGTGCTGGGGTTCAGGTCCCTCATGTGCATAGCTCACTGCCATTCAGATTGTACAAGGTGCAGCATGTTCATTGATTCCAGCTTGGACATGGCTTTCTACATCAGGCACAGCTTGCGTCTGGGTGGCCAGCATGGCAGTGTGTGGAGTTGCACTCTGTTTAATCAGGCAACACATTACATCTGTTCAAGCTCTTTGATACTCCTGCGGGGTACTGTTGTGGACTTTACAGTTGATGGAGGTGTCTGCTGAGGTACACCCCACAGGGACTGTTGTAGTCAATTGTAACGCTGATGAAGGATAACTGCAGAACCACAATGACCTCCCCTTATCTAGATGTCATAGCCTTCATGATTAGGTTGGTATATGGATTGTTTCTGTTAACACTACAGCCACATGTTTGTCCAATGCAGGATATCTATCACCTTGTGTACCCAAGTCTGTCATTACATGTTAAGTATGTAATGGGTTAACACCTATGTGGTAATTGGTGGTCACTTACTGTATATCCACAGAGGTTGACTATACAGTTTTCTCCATTTAACATGCTGACATGGCTATGGCACCAGTTGTCTGTTTCTATGTGGCCCTTTTGTGGGATGCTTGTGTCAGCTGGAGTGTCAGATATGTTGGGCGGTTTGTAGTCCTCTGCAAACATGTTCAGGCACAGTCCTTACATGTTGGCCTGTACCTATGGGGCATATATACCAGACAAGGTCCCAGGACCAAGCTTTGTGGGATACCTGTTATATGTGGTTTGTAGTCTGACATGGCTGCAGCATGTCTGACCATGTCAGTTCTGTCGTTGGTCTGGTTTGCAACCCGTCTAGTGACATAGGGGTGTATATATAAGCTGGTGAGCATATCTATATTGAACACGTAGGGTATTGTATGGAAGGCTTTGCAAGGTCCAGCTACACTGTGTGGACCACATTGCCCTCATCAGTGACCTCAATTACTGTTTCAACTGAGTCACACATGTTTAGGGGCAGGGTCTGCACTTAATAAACCCACACTGGGTAGGGTCGGGTGTCAATAGATCCCCAATATCTGTATGTCTGCGGTACATGCTGATCCTTTCCATAGCTGTGCAGACCAAGCTTCTCAGGATTCTGTGGTGGTTGATTTTAGTATCCATTCAGGCGACACCTTTCTTGAGAACGACCACTGTTGTTGTACACTCCTCTTTGGGCACATATCCTGTGGTAAGACTGACATAATGTCAGGGAGGCAGCAGTCTGCTGGGAAAGATATTTTGCATTATGGGGGGGAGGGGTTGCACTGCACCTGTCAGGATGTATGTTGGCAATACGTGTGTGTGTTTGGTATGTTGTTTGTAATATTTGTGTGATCCAGAGCATATCTGGGAATTCACAACACGCTCCCTACCATAGTTGCAGCAGCCTTGGGGTTATCCTTAGTGTCCTGTACAATTTGTATCATAATAGGTTCATAGGTTCATACTAGGCTATCCACCCTAGGGCATTTGTAAGCCTAGCCACAGTGTGTGTGGCTTTTGCCACCCCTTGCTATGTGAATATTATGGCCATTTATGATTTACTTAGCTGTGCCTCTGTCTAGACATGACACAGTAAAGACCCCCAGTGTACATCTACAATTATCCATCCATTTTGCAAACTTCCTGTTGAAGAGTGTCAGTGAGGGGCTCTGCCTAACATATAGTGTTATTCTGTTCCAGGGTGTGGAGAGACTCAGGGTTAGGTATCTGCCCCTCCAGCACATCCTATTCGATTATGTGTTGAGGTTGACATCTCTGACTCACACAGCTCCAATGGCTTTGAGTTTTCTGGGGTGGAGCATGTCCATTACTTCTGTGTTGGACATGGACTTGTACAACAGACATACAATGCCTCTGTGTAGGCAGTATGTGACTGCATTCAGCTGGGGTGTCTACAGCCAGGCAGCATATGAGATATATTTGAGACCCTTTCTGACTCTTGGTGAGGTACCTTTGAGGTATTTCTAACTGCTGCAGGTGCCAGGTAATGTACATCCCAAATGAGGCATTGTACTACAATATGGTCTGATAAGGGAACAGTATAGGGGCACAATGACCTTTGTTGACATAGATGTGAATCCTTTCATGATACAGTGTCCAATATAGACAGTCTTCCTAGCCAAATTGGCAATGTGACTGTCACATAACAGGTTACTGCCCACTTGTGTCACTAGGTCCCTGATTACTCCTTCTACACATAATGGTTTACCACCTATGTGGTAATTTGTGTGTACCTTGTTTTGTATTTGTTGGTACATTCATACTGTCCACTGTCTTCAGGACAGTGGGGTGGGGTTCCTGTGTGTGAGAGTGTGGTCTGTAGCATGCTACAGACTGTACAGCAGTCTTGCCTACAGTTAGTTGCACATGGGTGGACTGCAATGACATAAGCATTGTCAGTTAACTGGACGTATAGGTGTCTGTGCTGAATATGGATACTCACCCTCCTTTTATGTTTTGTTCCAGGTTTTGTGGCCATAACACATGATATGTGGTATTACCTGGTAGTGCTGGTGTGCTGTCACGAGGCTTGCAGCAGGTTTCTATCACTGGACAAACATCAATGTTCTCCATACTGGGGAGGGCCTCAAGAGCATGTATATTGAGGTTTACACATCTGGCATTGATCAGCATTACCCTTCTGTCTCTTTCCAGTTTTGTTTTCTATGGTGGTGGGTTAGTCTTTTCAGCCTTGCCTACGAAAGGATCTCTGTAGGTTGCAAACGCCTTAGGCAAAATCCAGATGCTCATGGGTAACAGGTGCAAGCCATCCCTGGAACAGCAGCATGTCTCACTATGGAGTCACCTATTACAACTGTATCAGGCATGTTGTTTCTCCTTCTGTCCTGTGACTGTTTGGCACACCAGCTTTGTGTACTATATATTACATGTGCTATATCTGGAGGTTGTTTTATTGGGTGTCTGCTTTGGAGGCTTGTGTTGGTGTTGTGTGTTTGTAATTAGGGCCTCTGGGAATGTTTTTGTGTTTATGTGTTTGGTTTACAGTCGTTGTAGGTCTATGTGGGACTGGGTTTGTGGTGTATGTGGTTACCTTGTCCTCCTGACTAGTTTTGACAGTACTGATTTGGGGGTGCTCAGGCTCCGGTTTGGCTACCTGGTTGCGTCTATCACATATATTTGTATTTATTGGGGTGAGTTGTTGTTGTGTGTGTACTTGGGACAGGTGTCACATTGCCACTGGATTCACAGATTCTACTTGTTTTGCCTGGCCTTTTATTGCCATACTAGTGATCACTGATTACTTCACTTTTTATGTTTGATCTATCATGTGGTAGCTTCCTCATTCTCTTCAATGGTTTAGTAATTGCTGGAGTCCAGCATGCCAGATGCCTGGGTGTATGGCATTGTGTCTTGTTGTTATTTGTGATTGCAGACTCCAAGCACTCTTGGCTGTGTTCATGGTATGCCTGTATAACATGTTCTGCAGTGTGTCCCATATTCTGGACTTGCACAGGGCCTTTCATGGATTCCACATTGGTTTGTAGGGGTGCAAGCTATGCTTTATACATGTGTTTCACTGTGGTATTCTGGCCAGGGACTGGGGTTGGGATGTGTAACTACAGTGTGATTACTCTATGGTCTGGTCTTACCAGTGAGGGATACACTTCTCATTTTGACATCCAGTACACATATTTCTGATTATCACATCCAGTATGCTTACCCCTCTTGTGGAAGTGTTACATTTTGCATGTCCATTTTGTTTGATGGATTCTGGGAAATTGTCTACAAATGTGTCGGTGCTAGTATAATACAAAGAGTATAGTGACAAACGTCTCAAAAGCTGACTTCACACTTCTTCAGACTGAGATGGTATCCTTTAAGCCCACTGGGCCAGTGGAAACCACAATACACAATGGTGACTCCTTCACAGACGCTTTCTACGGACATCTCCAAGAAAGCATGGACCATGCAATCACAAATAAAACCAAGACCTTCTCCACCAAGGGAAAGTGGCCTGTCTGGTGGACCCCAGCCATACACAAACTGTATAACAACTGAAGGATACTAATGCAAGACAGAGCTACATCTCCTAAAGAGAAGGCAGCTGTGATCAGCACTAGTAAAAAGCTACATTCTCTCATAAAGACATCCAAGGTCGACTTTGAGACAAAAATCACCAAAGACAATTAAGATAACCACAATGCCTTCTTCAGTTATGTCAGAAACCTGGGTGGGAACCCTCAGATATGCTTAGAGTTGGTACACAATAACATATATTTCAGTGACCTGACAAATATTGGCAACAGTCTGGCAGACAGGTTCAGTGCAATTTTCCCACTCCCTCATCCCCAAAAGAAGATAGTTATCACAGCTGAATGTAACCTCACTGTCATCTCAGATGTCCATGTGAGAGCCGCACTCAGCAAAGACAAGAACACAGCATCAATGGGACCTGATGGTATCCCCAGTTGTGTGCTATGTGAACTCCAGAAGGAGCTAAACCCGTATATACAAATGCTATTTAACCTTAGCCTTGCTACAGGATATGTACCTGAACACTGGCGTACAGCAACAGTGGTCCCACTCCACAAAGGAGATGCCTCCACAGACCCTGGGAACTACCACCACACAAGCTTAACCAGCCTTGTCTGCAAAGCTATGGAAAGAGTCATTATGGAGCTCTTAAACAGAGACATTGGTGACCTACAGACCCTTGATCCCACCCAGTTCAGCTTTGTACAGGGCAGATCCTGCCTTTTGCACCTAGTTGACTGTTTTGAAACTGTCAGCAGGGCCATTGATGAAGGCTAAGCGGTCCACACAGCCTACCTGCACTTGGCTAAGGCCTTTGACACAATACCCCACTCAGGCATCATAGACAAGCTCAACAGCTGAAATATAACACCATATGTCACAGGATAGCTTGCAAAATGGCTAAGAAACAGAACCCATAAAGTCGACATTGCAGGTGCCTTGTCAGATTCAAAGCCAGTCACAAGTGGTGTCCCACAGGGATCTGTCCTGGGATCCCTCTTATTTGGCATTTACTTTTCAGATGTGAAAGCAAACATAGGAGGCTTGTGGCTGACAAAGTTTGCAGATGACTGCAACCTAGGCACCATAGTGAATACATCAGCCGGCACACACATCCTACAGAATGCCCTCACAAAGACAGATAGCTGGTGCCAGAATCATGGCCTGAAACTGAATGCAACTGATGTGTAGTCATCCCCTTTGGGAGGAACAAAGTACCCACAAATCAATACATAGACAGCAACCCACTGAGCACAGAAAACAAATCAGACTCCTGGGGACCCATGTAGATAGTGACCTCTCGTTTGACACCCATGTTACCAAAGTGGTTAGAAAGACTTTCTATCTTGCCCACCTTATCATGAAGGGTTTTCCATCCAGATCAAAGGAGGTCATTGTACCCCTATACTTCTCCCTTATCAGGCCCATGATTGAATACAAAGCCCCATTTGGTATGTACCTCACCCAGCACTTGCAACAGCTGGGGAGACCCCAAATGTACCTTACCAAGAGGATCAAGGGTCTACAACACGTCATATGCTTCCAGACTAAAGGAAATCCAGCTTTATTCAGTAGCATACCGCCTACTTACAGGTGACCTATGCCTGACATACAAGACCATGTCCAATCAGGATTTGGTGGACATGCTCTACTGCAAGCAATCCAAATCCACCAGAACCATGAGAGCTAAAAATTTGAACCTCAGCACATACATGTATAGGACATGCTGGAGGGACAGAGTCATAACTCAGAGGCTTCTCACACTCTAGCAAAGAATCCAAGTTCATGTTAGACAGAGTCCCTCACTGACTCTCTTCAAGAGAAATCTGGACAAGTGGATGTGAGATTGTAGGTTTACCCCGGGGGTCCTCCCTGTGTCACTACTAGACAGAGGCACAGTCAAGTTATTCGATTAAGTAAGGGGGTCATAATGTGTCACTACTAAGTCAGAGACACAATATTCGGAATCTATTCTGTACACTTATTACCACTATAAGAGGTGGCAATAGCCACATCACTATGGCTAAGCTTATAAATGCACTAGGGCAGATAGCCTAGTAGTAAACTATGAAACTATGAAACTATGGTGTATGTGTAGGTATTGTCAGTCAAGCAATATAATGTGGTTTGGGGGGCTTGATATCTTCCTGTATTCCAACATAGGCCTGGTGCAGTTCCTGCTATTAGGACAGTGGTCTGCAGCAAGCTATATAGTAGTAGGCAGTTTTAGCCATTGGTATTTGACCATGGCTAATCCATGCTGCTTCTTGTTGTGGTACCAACATGGGGTGTGGTTATCCATGACATTTATTGCTAGTCACCCTCGTTTTGTAGCTTGTTCCATGTTTTTGCAGCTGTACATCACTGTATGAGGTGTGACCTGGTAGTGTTAGGGTGCTGATGTGGGCTTTGACCCAGTTTTCTATTACAGCACTGATATCTACATTCTCTATACTGTGTGCGTTTACACTGCATGCATCTTGCTGTTTATACTTCTGGCATTGGGTAGCATTACATCTAGGTTCCTATCCCTTGTGGTACCTATGAAGGTGGGTTTGTGTTTTTGTGGTTTATGATTGGTGAGGGTGGATGTTAGTCAGGGCCCTCAGGTGTGCATATGGTACATGGTGTTACATTACTTAACACATGGCATTCATGCCTCAGGTGGTGCTGCAGGGCTGCCTCTGTTGGATGCACATACTACACTCCCTGTACATGTTTGGAAGCAGGTTGTGTCATGTTAGGCGTCCCTGTTACTATATGAGTGAGTCAGAGGGGGTATCAGTCCCAGTGTTCCTACTGAGCCAGTGTATGTGCTATGCGTTGCCTCTTTGCCAAGGCCAGGGCATACTGGGCACACCTCCTTCTGCCTACTGGGGCAAGGTCAGGTTGTTCCTCCTCCGAGTCACCCTCTGCCTGTGGTGGCCTTGGCAATGGTGGGGGTATGTTTGGCCCAGCCCTATGCTGGTCCTGCTGCAGCTGTTTCCGCAGGATCATATTATGTAGCATAGCACATATCATGATAATTTGGGTACATGTAGTTGGTGTGTACTGCAAGGCTCCACCAGATGTGTCCAGACACCGGAACCATGACTTGAGCAGCCCAAACACACGCTCTATGACATTATGTGTTTGTGCGTGTGCCTCATTATGGCGTTCCTGTTCAGGTGTGTGTGCATTTCTGATGGGTGTCATCAGCCACGGCTCAAGTGCATAACATGCATCCCCCACTAGGTGTCCATGTGGGAAGTTCCCACTGGCAAATGATTGGTACAGCTGCGTCAGAAGCCAGATGTGGGAATCGTAGTAGCTCCCAGGGCAGCCAGCACACACCTTCATTATTATGCCCTGGGCATCACACATGACCTGGCAATTGATGGAGGGGAATCCCTTGCGGTTAATATAGGCTCTACCCCGCTCACTGGCTGGTGCTTTGATGCGTATGTGCGTGCAGTCTATTGCACCCAGTACCTCAGGGTATCCCGCTATTTGCTGGAAGAGACGCATATTGCTGGCCAATACCTCACGGGCATTGGGGAAATATACATGATCACTGATGTGCTGACATGGCATCCAGGAACTGGTGCAGTACCCTGGAGGCTGATGCCTGTGATATCCCCATCATATCACCAGTTGGTCTCTGGAAGGTACCTGTTGCTAGTATTCTTAGGCCAACACATACCTTGGTTTCCACTGAGATGGGTTCCCCTCTGTTGGTTCTATGTGTGAGATGTGGCCTGCACAGCTCAACAATTTGCTGCAGAAGGTCTCTGTCCACTCTGTAGCGCTCTACTATCTCCAGCTCATGTAACCCATGGTAGGTTACCCTGGGCCTGTATACTCTCCTCCTTCTCCTCACTCTGGGTTGTCTGTCAGCATCTGCATTGTCACCACCCTCAGCAATTCGCCTATGCCTGATTATAACAGCTATGGCAGCCCCTAGCATTTCTGCTCTGAGTTCAGCTTTTTTCAGTTTTCAATTCTGATAGCTTACTCCTTTCTTGCAGTATCTCTTGAGAGAAACACCCTGCACTGCTGTTTGCAGTGTTTTAAGTGCTGGGTTGGGCTTCTAGTCTGCCTGTGTAATTGCCTGCTTCCAATTGTTTCCACCAATTAACTCCAGCAGTATCCTCTGGCAGCTTCCTTGTATTCTGGTTGTTTCCTGTTTCCTCTCTGTTTCCTGAGGGGGAGCAATGTGCACACCAGCTTAAGCACGCTCACAGTTGCTTAAACGCGCGCACACATCCTTACACGGTGTAGACTTGGCTGATTCATGGTAAAACGCGCGCACATTGCCTTACACACGTGCAAACCGTTGTAAACGGTTTGCAACACGCTCCCACATGTTGAACCTGCCTTACACGCGCGCACATGCGTGCATGCACGTATATCAAGAAAGTTTGAGTGTAGGGATAGTGTGCACCCTCTATTTCTTGACTTTCCTAGTGTTCTGTTGGGACACACCTCTCTCCCTGATGTCTGTCTGTCATCTGTCACGTTACACTGCCCTCCAATGTGATACATTTATTTCTATCATTCCCCCCATGATGTCACCTACCTCTTACTCTATTCCTCCCCCTTCTGTAACTCTTACACTACTATGTGGCAGTGTGATTCAGTATAGTAACCCTCATTTACATAGGATTGCCTAGTAATGCTTAGTTACATCTCTTACACTGAGCTTCCCCCCCTTGGCAACCACTACACGGTGGCCATATTGTTTTTGGTCTGCTAGTCCCTGCATTGTCATTCCATGTGATACATAAAACCCACAATTGTGGGCTTATAAGCTTCGGTTTCAATTTTGAGCAGCGCACCCCATTTGCGCGGGTGTGCGCTGCAGTTAAACATCAAAATCCCCCGAAAAAAAAAAAAGTTATTTTAAATAATTTTGCAACACTTTTAATGCCAATGGCCACATATTTGGCCATTGGCATGCTAGATAACACATATGCACCCTTTATTTGGAGCTGACATAGCTCCGTTGTCAATTTTGCAGAAATGTACTCAGTTGTCAGCTGAGTACATTTCTGCAGCTAAAACGTCCGTTACACGGACTGCTTTGGGCTTTCTGGATCGCTCAAATACCTCATTTGCATATCTTTCAGCTGCAAATGAGGTATTGAGCATTTCCACGCCCAGTCCGTGTAAGAGACGTTTTAGCTGTCTCTTACACGGAGGTTTGGGCTGTTCCTGGATCGGGAGGCTTACACGGAGGCTTACAATACTCTTAAACTCCGTGTAAGCCTTCGTGAATCCTGCCCTGTAACTTTCATTTTTTAATTGATTGTTCTTTCCTTTACAGATAGTAGTTGCTAGAAGTGGCTTTTCAGTGATGGTGTCTCTTATTTATTTTTTTTTTGGAGGGGCATGTATGCAAGGTATGCAAAACCATATGTATTTTGTTAATTATTTAGTTAAGAGAGGTCAGCCTTTGGTCTGCTTTCTAAATTTGGTTCCAAACAAAATTCCTACTACACTGTCTGTCATGCAAGTATTTTGTTCTTTCAGTGTTATAGTTCTAAACTGAAGAAGAACTAGGCTGGATTATAGATTGGTCTGTATCTTATCTTATTTGTGATATATGTGCAATCAGTGTAGGTAAGTTTGTGATTATGTACTGCATGTGCATGCTATGTCTGTGTATGTGTTATTTTTTTAAGCCGTAAGTACAGCATCACTCATAAAAGAATTACCAAGTAAGGTTTTTAGTCTGCACCTGGAAAGGATGAGAGGCATAGGAGTGGGTTAGAAAAAGAATGTACTGGGACTCCAAAGGAAAAAAACATTGTTTCTGATGGTAAAAAAGATAACAGGTCTAAGTAACAGTGGACAATCAAGTCACCACTGCATAATGAGGGAGATAAGAGAGACTGTATAAATTAATAGAGGTTGGTGTAGGAACAACGTTGTGAGATTAGGATTTACTATTAAAAATAATAAAAAATATTAAAAATAATTCATGAAACTTGTCTGCTTTTGCATCCTGAAGCTTTGCCCTGTTAATGTTTTCTTAACTTTAAAGGACACATATGTTTTCATCATATATGTAATTAAATTTAGACTATTATTTATACTATAAATGTTTTGTGAAAGTGTGTGTGTGTGTGTGTGTGTGTGTGTGTGTGTGTGTGTGTGTGTGTGTGTGTGTGTGTGTGTGTGTGTGTGTGTGTGTGTGTGTGTGTGTGTGTGTGTGTGTGTGTGTGTGACTGGATGTGAAAGTGTGTATATGTGCACATGCACATTTGACTGTGTACTAAGTGCTGTGGGTTTTACTTTATTTAAACTACTAGAACAACCAGCAATTTTTTTTCAAAAAGTTGCTAATGCTGTACTAATATATGCTACTGCATCACTTAAATTAAAATGAGTGGACGGACTTGATCAAACATTGTGAGAGCAAGTTAATTTGATAATCCACCTTCTTTCTGGTACTATGTACACCTGCCATTTCACTAAAATTAAAGGAGTCGAAGGGTGTAATCAGTTGCTTTAATGTCCAGTTATTTTATGTGAGTTTTTAAATGACAAGCTGTCTTTTGAACTCAGTTTTTTAATTGTACTTTTATATGTGATATCTGATTTTTTTATATTTGTTCATCATTTGTGTATGGGTTGACCTGCAGTTGGCAGGAATGTGTTGATGTTTTACTACTGAGCACACTATCATCTCTTCCTTTGGCTTGTTACGACATGCACTGCAGATTGTATAACCTTTGTCTGCACAAACATATATAGATGTATATACATGAATGAATGTATACACACATACATATTTAGACTACTGGCAAAGACATTTTCCACCCCTACAGTGCCTTTTGTAGGCAATACCAAACTGTTAAACTTCCCGCCTTAACTGAACCTATGAATGAATATCTGAAAGTGGTACTCCTCAATACTATAAGAAACTCCACTCCCTGCAAGCCTTCCTGTCCCTGAAGATTGTAGACATATGTGTAGTAATGGAGACAGTTTAAAGTCATGGAAAGTACCTCGGCAGTGCAATGTTGTAATGCCTTTCACACGTTCAGACCAGCTACTCCACAGGAGGGAACTAAAAGTGGAAGGGTCTCAGTCGATATTAAAAACAACCTCACATCCAGACTACTTAAAGTGTATGACCCACTGGAACTCATACATGTGCAACTCACCATAAACAGGGTCTTGCACCATATCCTTGCAACATATAAGTCTCACTCCATATCCCAGGAATCCAATACTACCTATCTCAATGTGTGCAGTCAAGGGAAATTGCACTTGATGCAGAAAGCTGCATCTGGAAATACTTTGTGTGTACTTATCATTCTCTCAGTGAACATCCCCCACTGCTACCAGTGGTGAGGATTGAGGCTCCTTGATTACTAGTTCAGTGCTGGGTCATCACACCCCTCTATAGAATGAGAATTTTACACCACTTCTAATCATACCTCTCAACCTGTCGGTACAAGAAATCTGGACAAAGACTGACATTACGGGAAGACAAAGGCCCAAAAATATGGACATATTCTAAATACTGCCCTTATAAATGTAGAACATTGCTAGAATAACATAATTTTTGTTAGCATGCATTTTTGGATGATATGAAGTCTGAAACGTAAATGTATTTCATTATTTAGTGACTTCTGTCCTCAGTTCATCCCAGTGATTTGCCAGAAAACTTCAAATTTTATGAGGAACAGACTAAAAATATAAAGCAAAAATATGGACAGTCTGTGAAAATCTGGACAGTTGAGAGGCTTCTAATGCACAAGCTCAATGATTCGAAAACTTCATTAACACCAAAATCCTGGAACAGTTGGTCCATTCTCCAACCAGGGGTACAACATCATTGACCTTGAACTCAAACATGAGGGAGCTATGTTCCTCACCCAATGTAATTTCCTTGCACATCATATCTAACCATAAGACAGTGTTGTTTGAATTAAAAATTAAATCCAGTGACCCAGAGAAACCAACAAAACTTTAGGAACTGTTCAAAGCTAACCCTTCTATACTAAGTGATGCCTTAGCTAAATTACAAACACCCCTAAATCCAGTAAACACCATAGTATATACTGAGCTATTTACAAAATCCCTGTAGAGCCATATTGATAGATGTACAGAGTGAGCTGCGCCCACTCATATTAAAAATAAGACAAACTCAAAAGGCAAGCCACCCTGATGGGATCACAATATCAATCAGTTTAGTTATACAACATAAGAAAAAAATCTTTCCCAAGCTTAGGAGGAGCAAAGCCCAACATACTAAAAAACCTGACCAATCTAAACAGGCAATTAAGAGGGTAATTAATACTTCAAAGGTTAAATTTGAAGAAAAAAAATAGCTTCTCAGCCAAAGGACAACCACAAAGCTTTCTGCAGCTATGTCCATAATGGCAAGGGAAATATGCAATAATGAGCAGAACTTATTGTAAATGGCATCACCCACACTGAATCAGAGGCCATTGCTAACCTTTTGGTTGACAGGTTCAGCTCTAATTCCCTCCTCCACTCTCCAAATAGCCCAGAGGAAATACTGCATACCACAGTCCCCCAACCATTATTAGGCAACAAGTCTTCAATGAACTTTCCAAGGCCAAAAACATCACAGAATGCTTACAAAATAGCATGAAACATGACCTCTCTGGCCCACTTGAATCACTTTTCAGCTGGAGCCTGCAGTCAGGTTTTGTGCCCTAGAAATGGAAAATGGCTGCAGTCATTCCCTGTACAATGAAGGTCCAACCACCAATCCAGGTAACTACAGGCCATAAGTCTGACCAGCCTCATATGTAAGACCATGGAAAGAATCATCATAGACATGATAAACGAGGATGTAGGTAACCTGCAAACTCTGGTCATATCACAGTTTGGCTTTATTAAAGAAAGGTCATGCCTATTAAATCTGGTGGACTTCTTGGAGAGGGTCACCAAAGCAATGGATGAGGGCAAGGTTGTGCTCACAGATTATGCACACCTGGAGAAGGTTTTTGATACAATACCCCATTCAGGCATTATAGACAAGCTCACTAAATTAGTTATAAACCCTTTTATCCCCACTGGATAGCTAACTGGCTCATTGACAGGACCCAAGGGGTCAAAATAGGTGAGGCCACCTCCACTAAGTGGCCAGTCAGTAGTGGAGACCCCCAGGGCTCTGTACTGGGCCAACTCCTTTTTGGTATCTATTTCTCTGAAGTGGAAGCAAATACTGACGGCTTATGGATGATTAAGTTTGTAAATGATTGCAAGCTGGGGGCTATCACTGACTCCCCTGCACACACTAGCATTCATCAAGAAGGCCTATCTCTGAGTAACAAATGGTGCCAAAGCCATGGTTTTAAATGTGTTGCTAAGAAATGCATAACTGTACCCTTTGGGAAGTCAACCATCCCACCTAAATACCACCTTGATAATATACCCCTAAGAGTCAACCCAGTCATCATGGATCTGGGTACACAGTAGGCTTACCTTCAACCACCATGTGGCCACAGTGGTGAGTAAATCCATTTATGTTGCACAGCTTGCAAGTAAGGGCATGGTATCTAGGTCCAAAGAGGTCATTATCTCACTGTATTCCATTCTTATCAAACCAATTATACAGTACAATGCTCCTTTCAGTATGTACCTGACCAGGCATATGCAGCAACTAGAGTGACTTCAAAAGTTTCTTGCAAAAAGAATACAATGCATAGTAAACTTGCCTTATGCAGAGTGCCTTAAAGCTGTTTCTTTCTTGTAAGCCTCCTATAGATTGCTGAGGGGTGATCTATGGAGTAATCTATGCCTGGCTTACAATGCATCTGCAAACCCCACACTTATGAATCTCCTGCATATTCATAAGTCAAACAGTACCAGAATTACAAGGTCTAAGGACCTGAATTTTGTCTGTGACTTAAACAGAACATGCTGGAGACACAAATATGTGTCCAAAAATACTGCCTCTCCTATGGAATAGGCTTCCTATCTAAGTGAAGCTGAGTTTGTTTATTACCCAATTTAAGTGCAACCCAGACCAGTGGATGAGGAACACGAAATTTATACCAGGCCTGGCACCCATGACCCTTATGGACAGCAGTAGCTAATAAATGCCTGGCCCTCAATGTCCTATTTGGATACAGGTTGTTATTATTATTTTTTCAGAACAACTTGGCTAGGTTTAGAAAGCCCCCCCCCCCAGGTCATTAACCTAGTAACAATCTATGAATCTACACACACACACACACACACACACACACACACACACACACACAAACACACATACATATCTACACAAACACACAGGTACAATGTGTTTGGTCTAAGGTTTCTTTAATCTATAATTTTTTTTATGGTATATATGGTTTAATGATGTGATGTGTCAAATACTGGATTATCACTTGTATGGTTGGTAGGAATGTGTGATAACGTTGAGACTTTTGTTTGTCACATTGGGTTTGAGTATGTGTGTGCACAAGCCTCTGTGGATTAGAGTTACCAGAAGGATTATGTAAGGAGACACACAAGTCTCATGCTTGGGCTTGTTGCATTTGTTTGTGGGGGAGGGGGTTAGGGTTACAGTTAGGGCTAATGAAGGTAAAGATGTGTGTGTATTTGTGTCATTTTGTCTTGTTTAGTGGAAAGAATTCTCTTAAGGAAACAGTGCTCAGTACCCTGATATGTAGGACTGATGTAAGAGGCAGGGATAGGAGTAACATTAGGATTAGCTCACATGAGTAATGTAGTGCGGTAGTGAACCCCCTTCCCCCTGCCTCTAACCCCAACCACACACATTAGGGTGCTTAACACCCTTTCCCTAACAGTATGATTATACAGACAATTTATTTCTGATAGTGTGAGTGTTTTTTTTAGACTTTGATTGTAAAGGGAAAATATTTTCCTTTTCTGTTCAAGATTTTGTTTTCTGTTATATATTTATTTATTTCTTAGTCTCGATCACCGGTAAGTGTGGTCATCTAACGGACCCTTTTAAAGATAAGTCCAATGTTATTTTTATATTAAATGTGATGCGACATTTTGTACACAATATTAATAATGTTTTAATTATATTATATTATATTATATTATATTATATTATATTATATTATATTATATTATATTATATTATATTATATAAGTTAGTGGGTGCAGAGTAGCTTCCTCCTCTGAAAGATATACATTTTACTGACATGCATACAGGAATATATCAATGATATGAAAAACAAACACCTGGAAAGTAGTGGAGATTTACATTTTTGGAAAAAAAATCATGCTGGCTCACCAAAGGAATTAGAAGCTGGTGTATGCAAACAACCTATGATGCATATCAGAGGTGGTATGGATTTATTGTTACAGACAGTACATATGAAATTACATGTAATACACTTCATCTTAAAGAGTTAATAATGATATTGTTTAAAAACATTTTCTTAATTGGTTTTTGGGGTTGGGTTTTTTTGGTCTTTTACTTATTAGTCTGTAATATTAGTTTAAATCTGGTTTGATTTGATTTGTAGTTTTTAATACTTCTGTGAATTTATTTTATATAGGAACTAGAATTTAAATGTTAGCCTAATGGTTCAATAAATTCTATGTTCAAATGCCTTTGTAATTGTATTATTACCAGAAAGGATGACCTCGTTCTATTACTGAGCTTTTTAAAAACTACAAGGAGCTTGAGAATAAAGAAAGGAGGAAAACTTGAACATTTTTGGAAGATCTTAATGCTACTTCAGACCCTTACTTAAATGTTTTCAAAGACACTTAAGAAAAAGATGGAGAGAGGCTCTTGGTTTCTGGATTCATCACTCAAAGGGCAAAGATTTTACACAGTTATCCCAAATCAGCAGTCAGAGTAGAAGTGGTAGTTTAAAACAATGAACAGGTTTTACTCCTCAAAGTGAATTTTTTTCTGCATCAACATGGCAAAGCATGGCCCAGAGAACATCTAAGTATAATACCAGAGTCTTTCAACCAGAGGTATATGTAATCAGGGAAGTCTGAGATGGCATGAATAAAGTTAAATGAAACTGGTGCAGTGTTTCTTAAAGCAAAGGCTAGGATGAAGAGTAAAAGGAAGACAGAAGTAATTATCAAACTGCAAAAGGAAAGCAGATGAACTAGAAAATCAACACCATCAGTCTGCAGCAAGTTGGAAAGAACCATTATGCAGATGGTCTTCCACAAACACAGTCCAAATAAGGATGAAAGGATTTGGGTCAGAACTGGCTCTTAAGCATTCAAAAAATTGGGTCTGAGGTCCAATATGGCTCTAGCTCATATGCTTAATTGGCAAAGGGTGGGAGGTCATGATTATTTTCTGTTGACTGAAGGAAAGGGTGTAAAGAAAGGGGTAGTCTGATAGGGTGATATCATTGTATAAAAACATACAGAGATATGCCCAAGGGCAGGCTCATAATGGTATGACAACAGCCAGGAGGTTCCTTCATAGGATAAGTTGCCCAATGCTGGCAATGAAGCAGAGTGTGGAGATATGGGATACCAGATAGCCAGGAGAGAAACAAATGAGCCTGTCCTGAGAAAAGGACAATTTAGAGGCAAAGTGTATGGACCAAGAGTAATACTTTGTTGACAAGCATTTATCAGAGGGTATAACATGAAATGCTGTTCAACAAAGGAGATGAACACAGCACTAGTTAACTGTACTATTGAATTAAGGAAAAAGTGTTCTCCTAGCAAACTGAATTAGGCAAAGTTAAGTTGCTTGGAACACCTCAGGAAAATGGAGGAAGATGTGAGAAATATATTCAATCATAAAAGCAAAGCTTAGCAGATTAGATTAAGTCATCTATGCAGAATGAAGCAACCTGGAGCTGGTTCTGTCTGAAGAGGAATTAAGTTAAACCTGCATACTGAAGGCAAAGTGCTGTACAGTGAACAAAGATCAGATGTCATTGTGAGTGGTAGGTCTTGTTGCATTCTAGGGATTAATGTCACCAAGCCAGGACACCCCCCTTTCCTTTCTCCATTTCCTACTGGAGTCTGGTTTGGAAAAAAGGGATACAGGTCTTAGATAATAATAATAAAAATATAGTGTTGATTGTCTCACTGTCTGTAAAGTGTTATGACTGGACCTTTTTGGAAATCAAGGCCTTTGGTACCATATCTAACTTATATATCAACACAAGGAAAACCACTATCTTTCCATTAAAGTACATATAAGGAGTGGAGTGGCCTGACAGAAAATTTTAAAGCAAGCTGGAGTACATGCAGAGGGCAGGATTCAGTAACAAAGGATAATTATGACTGACAAATGGCAAGACCACTGACCTAGGAATACAAAATACTTACTTGCCCGAGCTGAGAAATAAATGGAAAGCAACAGACATAAAACTGTTCCTAAATGCAAATAAATAAATACAAATACTGCCTGGACTTCTCTTTCTTTTTCCAGTATGGAAATTGTGTTCTAGCCAAAAGGATTTTTTAAAGGAAATGTCATTCATTTGCATTGGTGCAATAAGAGAAACACTCTAGGAAAAAAAAAGTGAAACTAATACCTGAATTGTGGTGTGGTTACAAAGCATCAATATTTATTGGCTGATTAATTTACAGGCTGGGTCACAGTTACACAACCATTACAGATTTCAATCAGTATTAAAAATAATAATCAATATGAATGAAAACTAAATCTGCTTTAGTAACTGCATCTTCAAACAGCAGGAGCAAACAACATGAGCACATTCTGGTCAGTGGTGGAAAGATTATGCAGAGTTTCACTTATTTATGAAATTACTAGCGTTGTCGCCTCACAGCAAAACGTTGTCCCATTCGATTCTCAGCTAGAGCATTTTCTGTGTGGAGGCATGCGTGAATGGGCATGCCTTCGTTGAAGTTTGTGCGTTAGGGCTGGTAACTTGGCATGTAAAAATCTACTACCAAACATTAGCGGACCGGAGTTCCGCTGTGGCGACCCCTAACCGGGATAAGCCAAAAGACACAACAACAACTATTAAGTAGCCTTAACAGCTTTCTGTACCAGAAGTTGCACAACTGAATATGTTGTAAGTTATGGAAGAAGAGACATTGCCACATAATAATCTATATGTTGAAATGAAGACAAATATGGAGCAGTTCTATAAGATGATGTTAGATGCAGAAGACATTTCTAACAGTCTAAGAAATGATTCTGATGGGTGAACCAGTCTTCTGCAGGAAGTTATAAACAGAGGCAATAGAGAAGAGGCAAAATGAAGGTAGCTATCATAAAACATCCTCTGTATCAGGTCTTCCTGTTTCATTATGGCTTGATGCATAACATTACAAGCCATGAGAATTAAAATACAAAGCATTACTTCAAGTTAACATTATGTATGAATTTTAACTTTTACTTCATATATTGCAAGTGTTCTTGGACCTCACTTCCAAAGCAGATTTTTAAATATAAGCCATTAAAAGTCAAACCTACAGATACAGTATCATTCTTGTTTATTTTGTATTCTTCCCTGGATGGTATATTATTGCACAATTATTTGTTAACCATTCTTTCAAGAAAACTAATAAACCTTTTTAACTCAACTCTCAGCTGCATTATAATGATAAAGTGAGCAAAGAAATCATACAAAACTCTAGATAGTCAGCTGCATATAGAATAACAAGATGCCTTTATAATGAAAGGTCTCCTGAGCTATTAAACAACTTATGGTTTAAGACGAAAGGTATCCCTCTTAGTTCAGCAACAACCTCAACTAGTCAAGCTGAGTTACCATCAGCTTGTGGTCCACATCAGTGATGGATTTCAGGAGTGAACCTGACAAAATGATTTTTCAGGCCAGATAACTCTCCTCCTTCCTAAAAATTTCAAAATCTTCCATTGCATAATCCACAGCACAACTCTTTAGACTGCCAGACACTCAGGAGAATGTGTACTCATTCAATCACAGGGCCACAAAGCTGAAGAGAAAAAGGAGGAAGACAGGATACTAAATTAAGGTAATTCACAGAGGAATTATCCTCAAAGAGCCGGGCTAAGAGTGATTTCCACAGCTCTGCCTCCCTGAACTGGTCCCTGGCTGCATTGTATAATGGGAATGGGTTATTTATATATTGGGTGCAGGGTTTGAGTCTCACAAGGGATAATTGGCTAGGCTTAAAATGGCTCGCAAGGGCAGTTAGCTTAGTACTAATCTATGAACCTATGAACCTATGAACACACACACACACACACACACACACACACACACACACACACACACACACATACATATAACAAAACACAGAGACAAAAGCACCGAAAGTCTACTTAAATGAACACTTACATCACTGATGAAAAACTATAGGTAAGTAACCACTTGGCCACCATGGTGAACCTTTCCCCTTTCCCCACTGTAGTGGGATCTCAGAGTTATTATATTTAGTTAGGAGGGGTGTGGGGGACACAGCCCCCCCACATAGGGGGATATCAAGGGCAAAGCCCATCACATGGGTGGGTTTAATGTGATTCGCTTTTTGTATTTCATTGTGGTGCAGCCAAATAGTTACTTATCTATAGTCCTTCATCAGTGATGCAAGTGTTCATTTAAGTGAATTTTTGGTGCTTTCATCTCAGCGTTTTAAAAGTCAGGTAAGTGGTATTACAATTATCTGAAGCAGACCCATATATACATACATACATATATATATATATATATATATATATATATATATATATATATATATATATATATATACACACACACACACATATAGGACCAAATGTAAATATTAACCGATTAGGTTAGACCTGGTCTGGACTCATCACTGAGAGCCACAAATGTCAGTCTTACCCTTCCAGAAAAGCTGGTGAAATAGGATAATGACTGCCAAAAAAAAAAAAAAAAGATTAATGGAAATCTAGCAGAGAAATTTGTGTAAGTTCTATAAATGAAGTAAATAAAGGCTGCAGAGATTCAAGCATCAGTTACCATGGATTACTGTTTTGGCATGTCAGTTTACACATATGGATAATTGTTAAAAATGGTAAACAATATCTATTCCACTCTGTAAATCTGATAAATGTGCATGTGCATATTGTTGCCTGATGCAAGAAGAGCTATAGATCTGCAATCTTTGTGATGACCCACTACTGGACCAGTATTCAAGGGACACCAATCCTCACCACTGATACCAGTGGAGGATGTTCACTGAGAGGTTAAACAGGTACACACACAGTATTTCCAGATGCAGCTCTTTATATCAAGTGCAATTTCCCTTAAGACCACACAGAGACCCCAATCACTCTGGGGCTGGTTTCTCTCTCTTCCTCCAGATCCCCAGTAAGACTCCCCACTGGCACAGCTATAGAGCTGAGATCTCAGCTGAGTGACCAAGACAAGGCCTCCAGCACTCTCTCTGTACAACCAGTGCTTTGTGTCCCTGCCTAAGTAGCTGAAATACACACTCTTTGAGGTTTGATTTACACACACACACACACACACACACACACACACACACACACACACATACACACACACACACCTGGGAAAGGCTGTCAGAGGTTTACTAGCTATGACCCCTTCTGCCCATACTATAAGGTAGTTACCACTACCACCAATCACTCCTGCCAACTACCTTAAAGCCCTTAACAAATGGTGTCCAATCTTACTGTGTAATATTAATATTAATACAAATGGTAGTTTGACCAAGAGCAAGGCTATTAGGAGTGGCTCACACAGTGTCACCAAATAAATATACAAGTACTCTCAAAAACTTAAAGATCTCTACAAAGATCAACCACAATGAAATGTTTAAATATATTTAATAGTACATAATAAAAGAACAAGAAAATATGATGTATATATTCACAGTGGCAAGTTCAAAACACAGGAAATATTTAAAATAACATTGCAGGACAGGCTCAGATAAATAAAGAAAATATCTAAACTAAGCTTCATTATATTCCTGACTGTATCTAAGAGAATTACTATACTAATAACTTACTAATAAAGCAAAGCAGAAGATGTGGTGAATGGTTCTTCTGTTGTTGTCAGGTCCAAGTCAGAATACAGAATCCTGTGTCTCACTAAGAGACTTCTCAAAATAATATCTAAAATATTACTGCTGGGATATCTTGCCGAATGACATAATTTCTGGTCATCTGACTTCTATTTCTCAGGCAAAACCCCCATTGCTGAAGCTGGTAGGACTTAGCACCTACTTGTAAAAATACACACCCAAGGGCTTTTGCTCAGACCTTTGGCAGATGCCTGAAGTCATAAAACAATTGCATTCTCCATGCTTTCAGAGCAGGGATTAGTTCACACCAAATACAATACAAAAAGCTTCCTAGTACGGACTTTGTGTCTCTGGCTGCCTTGAAACCTGCAAGATAGCAACTTTATGGCCTACCCTATAAAGTGATTTAATTTCAGATATTTTTTCTAAAGTTTGCTGGACTGAAGTTAACCCTCCAGTTTCCTCTGTTAAATATATACATTTAAACAGTTACAATAGTGCATGTACATTTCTGTTCTCTGCAGTAGGCACACTGTAGTTACATTTTAAGCACAAGCACTTTACAAATACCTGTTCAACACAAACATCTGTACAAAACAGTTTGATATACACATGACATACAGTTTGAATACATTTGTAATGCCAGCATCCTAGTTTAATATTCACAAATAACATATAATTATTTAAAAATTCCAGCTAATTCCAGTACCCCCTTTCATCACAACCTTTATTTTCTGTAGTCCTGTTAATAAAGCAGCACAAATTCCCACTTAATTCTTAAAGGTAATTAAGTGCTCATTCCAAACAGTATTTCAAACAAAATGTACAGAAAATGTAAACTGCTATTAAATTCTAATCAAATAAAAATGTAAGCATCATTAACTTAAATCTAGTACTGCACAAAAGACAGTAAACTATTGCCACTGTTTCTTGGAAAATTTCCAAGTGGAAGCCAGTCACACATATTTTTAACAATCATCAATATTAGGTAAGTCATATAAATACAACTTATAAAGATCATGTGAGTATAACACTGAGTTTAGATATGGATGACCAAGCTATTTTCTTAATAATCACAAAACTGCAAAACTTACCTTTATGTTGAGATGTTAGGCTCGTCATTTAAGGTCTGGTTTTCTCACTCCTGTTGTGAATCCACATAAGAAAAGATAAACAAGAAAGTCACAAAGTAAGTAAAGTGTTTGCAGTGACAAAGGAGCCATCTTCACCTTGATGCTATGTACAATAAATGATTATATTCATCATTACACAGCACTTGGAGTGCTCCAAAAAACAAGCTTCTGTTTTCAACAAATCCTTCCTTGCTCATTTAGTAACAAGAACAGCTATGCAACCTTCATACAGAACCAGAAGCTCAATATGCATGAGGCTACAATGAAAAGGAGCGTCGGAAAGAAAGTAGGAGCTTATCTCCCTGGGCCTCTGCTGAAAATGGGCATGTATCCAGTCGGACTATCCCGGTCACCAAATGTAAAATAAAATAAAAATAAATGAATGAATGAATATTTTACTCAGCGTTCTATACAATTATAAGTTTAAATACTTTTAAAAATAAGTTAATTGCTGTCTTTCCAAGACATACTTCAAGTCTTGAAACTACAGACAGCAGACTGCATAACTGCAAAACTTCCACACGTGGCAGGTTTCAAATTTGGCAGACAAGATGAAAAATACTGACCTGGTTGTGAAGAAAGTAGTCAGATGCTTAGTGTTAAATATAAATTTCTATCATAGTAGCTGTTGCAAAGGTGACAGAATCATTCATTGAGAACTATTGCTGGTATATTCCCCTTCCCCAGGAATTATTCTTCTTTGTACAACTGCTGACCAAAATGAGTTGACAGTAGATTGATCTTAGCCATGATCAACCAACCTCACAGAGCCCATATATTTATATGCACATGTATGTGTGTGTGTGTGTGTGTGTGTGTGTGTGTGTGTATATATATATATATATATATATATATATATATATATATATATATATATATATACATATATATATATATATATATATATATATATATATATATATATATATACACACACACACACACACACACACACACACACATGCATACATATATGCACATATCCATATATACATATATGCTCATATCCATATATATACATATACACACATATACATACACACACACACACACACACACACACACACACACACACACACACACACACACACACACACACACATGCACATATATAAAAATGATGTCAAAACACATTAGCATTTAACAACTTAATAAGACTTCCAAACTTTTAAAATAAATAGCAGAGTGGTAAAAGTAATGCTAATGTGTCATAGTTAAGACATTTCTTCCTAAATGCAATTTTGTAGAATAATTGAAACTAAGATGGGAGAGTGTTCCCAGAACTACAATATTTTACAGCAAAACTTATATTTTTACAGGGCAAAGCAAAATGATTCATTTTAAGTTACCTTTTAAAAGCTACTATTCAAACCTACACTTTTATATGCTAAGAACCCTAATATAAAAATTAATTATTTAGCACAGTCAGATTTTTGATTCAGTACATTATATATTTTGAAAAATTCAAACTTTACATATTTTTCATGGCACCAAATTCAGAAGCAACCAGACATTAGCTTCATACCTCTCAACCACATAGTGTAAGAAATTTGGATAAACCCTACAATAATGGGGGGACAAAGGCACAAAAATAGGGACAGATTTTAAATATTGCTCTTACAAACTTAGAATGTCACTATAATAACAGGGTTTGTGTTAGTGTGCATTTTCTGAAGGATATGAACTCTGAAACTCATATATACATTATCATTTAGTAACTTTAGTCCTCAGTGATTTGCCAGAAAACCACAAAGTTTTTGAGGAGCAGATCAAAAATATGGGTCAAAAATCTGGACATTCTGAGAATATCTGGGCAGTTGAGACATATGATTAACTTTGTTTAAATGTTTCACTGTCATTTTTCTGATTAAGAAAGTCTGTTTAAACTATATGTTTTTTAGTAAAACCAATGTCTATTTTTGGTTTTTCATCACAATAAAAGGGCTTCATCGGCATCTAACAGCATTTTAGTTGAGCTTCAGAACACATTCCATGAGTAGAATATCTAGGTATGGTGACAACAGAAAAATCAGAAAAATGTCCACCTTCTATCACCCCAGGCACAGGTGTTAAGTTTTTTATGAGTTTGGTCACTACAAATTACACAGAGTGAGTGTTCTCATCCTCCACAGATATGTCTGCTAATATACATGTTAGAACTTCTGCATGGTTTAAGACAGCATCTGTCTCTTTTTCTGGTCTCACAAACTGGTCCAGTCTTGGCATAGCTACTCAAAGCTGAGAAATGATAATTTGTCACAGTATAGGATAAAAAAACAGAACAACACTCATTTATACAAGGCCATAACTACAGTTTATCACATAAACTTAATTTTTAGGTGCATAACTTTTCTGTTTCCATACTTACAAAAATGCTGTTTTCACGCCCACTTTTTATTTTTTCTTTCAAAACTGGTAAAGACAACTGCAAATAACTATTTCTATAGGAGATTAACTTGTCATCATCTGAGTTTTATTTCTATAACTAAACAAGAACTGTAACTTTCTAGTCTCCACAGACTTTCCTTTTAGTTTTTCATCATTTCTTTCCAAGTTTGTGCAAATCTACCTGGCAGGCCATTGGATGGAGTATGAAATGCTTACAGAACTCTCATACTGAATTAATTTCCTTTTCATAAAGTCTGTAGACTCCACACTTGTGAAACAAGGTCCATAGTCAGACACTAGCATTTCTATAAAACCTGGTATTCTAAAACACTGTCTCCATTACTCATCTTTTACATGTAAAACAGCAGAGTTTATAGCATGCATACATGCATAAAAGCAGAAAATAAGATTCTAAGGAACAGAGCAGCTTACCCTAAATGTAGTCTAGAGTGTAGCTTCTCAGTACATAAACAGAGTATATCCGGTGATGATTTACTGTTTATTTGACATTCAATGCCAATGAGGATGGATTTTTCAAATGACAACCATGGAGCCCTAAATCAACCTCTTTGCATCAGTCAGCTGCAAACATATAATACCCTGCCCTCCACAACTTATTGGTGAATCATTCATGGTCCTTTAAAATAGTTTAAAAAACTGTGTTGATAAATTCATCACTGCAAAGTATAAATATACAGGGAAATGCTGCAATTCATAGTATAAATATAGAGGGGAAATTCTGCAATTCATAATTAAAAGGCAAAATTACACAATCAATGCATTATTAAATCAAATGAAAAGAATGTAGACAACTTTCAAACTTTACCCATCCCAGTGAAACAAGGGTAAGGTTAACTCCATAAAAAAAAAAATAATAAAAACAATCAGAAGTAGCAAAGCTTCATTCAAGATAATTTTATTTGTTTATTTATTTAAATATGTTTACTGAGAAAGTTCAACTAGGCAAAGAAGCTTCTTTTCAACATAGGCCAAGGGAGAAAAGCTCCATCAGGGTATAATACTAATTATTTTAGTCAGGATACATATACAGGAAAAAAAAACTCCACAGGTTACAATAAAGTATCACAGTGAAAGCAATACATGTAGATTGCATTATATAACAAGTCACAAGTGTGAGTTACTGAGCCCCTAGTAGAAGTTACGCACAATTTAAATATATGCACAAATTGTATCAGCATATCAAGTAGTATTGAGATTAATATATGTAACAGTAGGTAGTGTGTGAGAGAGTATCCTACGTGCCATTAGGAAGGCTGACAATAATATAGAGTATCATGATTACGTCTCCAGTCATAACCAGCATATTATGTCTTTGAGATAAGGATGTCCAGAAATTCATACCAAGAGAAAAGCTCAAGAGGTGAATCTTGACATCAATGTCGAGAACACATAACATCCCAGCCTAGGTTATCACTAGTGAGACCTGATTGTAATTCTTTGGAGTGCATACAGGTTTACCTGTTCCCATTTACTACAACAGTTAGACATAAAAAGCTGTGTTGTAGTAGTGTTTTATAGCGTAGAAAGTCATGACACACTAACCGTTACTACCATATCTCTTAACTGTTCTTAATTTTACATAAGTCCTTGATTTTGGCTACAAATTATTTCTCTCCTCTAACCTCTCCTAAAACTGTCAGTTTGAGGGGTGGTTGTGGGGTGAGAATTACACTTACTAAATAATGAATATATTTTGAGTTTTAGTCTTGTTTTATTCTTGTTTTAGGAAAATGCATGTTAATTCACATTCTTTTATTCTGTCGATATCTTAAGTTAATATTACTAATATTATAAAAAGTGCCCCTATAATTCCCTTATTCTGGAGGTAAGCAGTTAAGAGCAATGGCTGCTACAAAGAGAGTGGGCCACCCAAAAAGATCATGGGAAAGCTGGTAAAACACTTCATTCAGACTTAAAAAAATCAGAATGAAGTGTTTAATGGCTTCCTGCCACTCTCCTGTTGTGACCACTGAGCATTGTTAATGTACTAGTGTTAGATTAGTGTTTAACAACATTGTGAAGTTGCTTAACAAAAGCTTTTTAAATATCTTTCTTATGTCAGAAAGGTACCTAGGTGCTTGACAAGCCTGTATTTTTACCAATTTTGGAATATAACTTTGGTGCTTCATGCACTAAAAAGCTTTCTACAATCACATCCAAAAGATAAAAGGAGAAAAACAAGAATGCAGCATGTTAGAACAATAAAGCATCACCATAAAATACCAAACATATACAGCTAGCATGGCTTACTATGCATTTGGCTGCTACATTCCCTGAGTGGCTTTAGTGTGACAATTTAATGTTGATGTGAGTTTTGGAGCAATGTATTGTATTGTGCAAGCCAGCAGTGCACTTTTCAAGGGATTCCCTATTTCCCCTCACTGTAGTGTAACTAAGTAGTTGGTATACATAATTTTGGGGTTTGTGGGGCTTGTCCACCACATCAAGAGGTATGGACAGTTTTGCCCCCCTGCAAAAATGATTGTGTTTTTCAGGGGTTTTCGGCACTCCATTTTCACTATGTAACTTGTGACAAAGGTGAGTTGAAGAATCATTCCTTGTATTTGTGTAGGGAAATCTAGCTTGCACACTGGCATACAAACTTGGAACCAAGTCCAGGCCACAAAGGTAAATTCTATCCCTTCTTCCTCCTTGCAACATGATCCTACCCAAAATTACATCTATAATGATTTGCTTGGGCCTCAGAAAGGTCAGAAGCCCCAATTCCATTCTTCACTTCTACACATTCTTAATAGAGCATTAAAATGTGGCTTCACACCTGATAACTGTGAGCAGGCAATTGTAGCCTTAGTCTACAATAGTGACCCTTCCACAAACCTCAGTAATTACATACCAATCAGCTGCACAAGTAACTTACATCAGGTGTTACAGAGAATCATCATAGAACCTATTCACAGGGACACCAGCTCTGTCCTTCTCCATGACCTAAGACAGCATGACTTTTTCAAACATCAGTCTTATGTGCTTAACATCATAAATTTTTTGAGAGTGTGAGACCACTATCCTAATGAAGGTTCATGCAGCTTACCTCAAGCAGTCTAAACATTTCAATGTCATTCCTCATGATGCAGTCATATGTAAACTCATGGACCTAAAGTAAAATGAAACCAGAACAACTTGAATCTAAAGGTGGTTAAATGGTCATATAAAAAGGTAAAAATAGGAAGACTCCTGTCCTCACTAATCCCCTACCATGAGCAAAGTCACTGTCTGTCATCTTTTTCTCAGACATCAAATATGACTCCAGTATTGCTCTCAACAAATATGCAAATTAATGCAAACTTGGGAGACTTGTCCTTAATCTCCATGACAACATTACCCTTTAAACGGCACTTCACACAAAAGATAGATGGTGTAGTAGAAATTAATTTTCCTTCACTGTCAACAAATGTAGCATTCTGCTTGACCCCTTGGTGGAAAGGAATGAAACCCTGATTGTTATCAAGACAATATGTGCTCAGTGGGTAGTATGGTTGTTGGAAGAGTCATGCCTGGAGGATGGGAGTGAGGGTCTGATGTTGTTTCATCTATGCTGATAGGGAGGTAGGTGGTTCTAGTTCATCACTTACATGACACCTATAGGGAGCACTGGATGTTGCACTCATGGCTACAGGCTCACCGAGTACATGTTGCCAGAGGTGAACTACAAATGCTGGAGAAATCATGTGTGGTTGCACACATGCTTCTCAGGGCATGCAGTGGCTGTGATAGCTCAAGGTAGCTTCTTATAAGGTTAGGTTTGCAAGGGTTAGGAAGGTAGTATGCAGGATCAAGCAGACCATCCCATTTGCAACCATCCATCTCTCACCTGTCTAGGGAACAAATAACCTAATAAGGCACTTCGATCAAGAGATCAAATAAATCATAGGGCTCTTATCCTAACAGGATGTGCTTGGCTATTGGCTGGAGAAGAACAAATGGGTCAATACATCAGTGGACCTCAAGAAGAGTAATCACTGGGCAAGATCCAGAGGATGCAGCATTCTGGCATTTGGCAAAAAATCATACTATTGACAGGTTCCAATTAAAAGTTAATGAAACAGTAAAAGGCCTTGCAGTTATTTGTAAATGGTTTCCAGTCTTATGATACTGATATAGCAACTACTATCCACAAGCATAGAGTTGCACTCCTGATCCTCTGTGGAGTTAACATACACCAATTATCAGACCAGTTATAGAATACACCCTGCTCTGTAACCTTCTCTCACATAGCACTTAGAGCAATTGGAGAAAGTATAGATTCCTCACAAAGACAATCAAAGGGTTTTAAGGTTTGTAAATACCACAGCAACTCCCTTCTCTGAATCTCATATCCTCCTTAAAGGAGATTTATGCCTGCCATACAAAACTTTAAAGGAAAGCCTTACAATTTTAAGCCATTTGCTAAGAATATCAACTTGGTCACCTAAACATAAATAGGCACTCAGCATCAATAAAAAGTAATAACAACTCGGTTATCTAACAGTGTAGTGCCTCGCAGGCAGTACTGCGCAGCTTGGGGCGTGGCATACATGATTGACACAGAACATGCAACACAGAAGTAAAAAGAAGTTATCGCAGTAAATCAATGTAAATCAAAGGAAAAATAAAGAAAAAAACATTTCGCAGGATGCACAGTAGCAAATTCCGCCCCGATAATTACTAATAATTAATAATAATTACTGTACAGAAACAACGCAAAACAGTTTTATAAATGGTTTTGCAGGGGGGCAGGCCCCCCTGCACCCCCCTACTTAAATATACCAACTCCGAGATGTCTCAACACTGTGTTAAAGTAGATATTTACTTTACCTTTTGCTTTGTATGAACATTTGCAACATGAGTATTATCCTCATTACGTGGTATGCCCCATATCTTTTAAATAAATAATTACTGTAAACAAGGACGGTAAACAAACACAATGTAAAACAGTCTTATAAATGTTATTGCAGGGGGGGACGCCCCCCTGCACCCCCCTACTTATATGTTTGTGTTAAATTGAAAACAGCTTACTTGCTGTTACTGTTACGTTTACAATACCGATATCAATACCGATGCAGGGCATGTTGACAACTACAGCTGTCAGTCAAAACTGCCAATCATGACAGACACGCCCAAAGCTGACTTCGTATGCTGAAAAGTTTTGTTGTTGGAACGGAATATGTTAGTGCAGTTATAATAATCTAGGATGCTTTTAAAATATTAATACTTTTGAGATACTAGTTAGCGTGCATTTTCTGAAGTAAGAGGGTTGCACCTCTAATTATCGTCTGACTTCCTATGCTGAAAAGTTTTGTTTCCACAGAAATGGAACGGAATATGTCAGTGCAGTTATGGGCGGTCAGGGGCAGGGTTTGCTACTGCGCATCCTGCGAGGCACTACACCGTTATATAACCAACAACTCTACAGTGAAAAATGACAACTTCATATCCCAAAAACTCCCACACCTATGGAGAAAACTCACCCTCTCAATTAAACTTATGTCATCAATCCATACATTCAAGAAAGAACTGGATGACTATTTTCACACCCATAAGTACTAACATAGGATGCAGGCCATCAAGTTCTTTGATTGTAAGCAGACCTTCAGCTTATTCAGAAAACCTTTGAACCTACAAACCTATGACTCTTTACTGCTCGATTCTAAACCATGACAGACCACAGAACATATTATCTGGTCAAACTTTTAATTTTAGATGTTCTACGATAAGCTTGATGTAACATGCTCAGTGTTTCAGAATTGTCTTGTAAAGAGATTATGACTCTTGACAAACATAATACACAGCCATCTTTCACATTTAGTGTTGGTCTTCTGGACTAA